>NC_069502.1:62099712-62289712 GCF_027579735.1 Bombina bombina | reverse complement strand
GGGAAACTCTTCCTAAGTCTGCACCTAACACCCTAACATGTACCCCGAGTCTAAACACCCCTAACCTTACACTTATTAACCCCTATTCTGCCGCCCCCGCTATCGCTGACCCCTGCATTTTATTATTAACCCCTAATCTGCCACTCCGTACACCGCCGCAACCTACGTTATCCCTATGAACCAGCCAATAGAATGCAAGCTCAATCTGATTGGTTGATCCAATCAGCCAATCGGATTGAACTTGAATCTGATTGGCTGATTCCATCAGCCAATCAGAATTTTCCTACCTTAATTCCGATTGGCTGATAGAATCCTATCAGCCAATCGGAATTAGAGGGACGCCATCTTGGATGACGTCCCTTAAAGGAACCTTCATTCTTCAGTTGGACGTCGGAAGAAGAGGATGGATCCGCACTGGAGGTCTTCAAGATGGAGCCGTTCGTCATCGGATGAAGATAGAAGATGCCGCTTGGATCAAGATGGTTGCCAGTCCGGATCTCCTTTTATTCCCGGATAGGATGAAGACTTTGGAGCCTCTTCTGGACCTCTTCAGCCGCCGCTTGATAGAAGACTTCAGCCGGATTATGGATCGCCAGCCCCTGCTTGGGCTTAGATGAAGACTTCGGAGGCTTGGATCAAGACTTCGGAGGACGGATCGGTGAACCTGGCATGGTGAAGATAAGGTAGGAAGATCTTCAGGGGCTTAGTGTTAGGTTTATTTAAGGGAGGTTTGGGTTAGATTAGGGGTATGTGGGTGGTGGGTTGTAATGTTGGGGGGGGTATTGTATGGGTTTTTTTACAGGCAAAAGAGCTGAATTCTTTGGGGCATGCCCCGCAAATGGCCCTTTTCAGGGCTGGTAAGGTAAAAGAGCTTTGAACTTTTTAAATTTAGAATAGGGTAGGGCATTTTTTTATTTTGGGGGGTTTTGTTATTTTATTAGGGGGCTTAGAGTAGGTGTTATTAGTTTAAAATTGTTGTAATATTTTTCTAATGTTTGTAAATATTTTTTTATTTTTTTTACTTTAGTTAGTTTTTTTAATTGTAGTTATTTGTAGGTATTGTATTTAATTAATTTATTGATAGTGTAGTGTTAGGTTTAATTGTAACTTAGGTTAGGATTTATTTTACAGGTAATTTTGTAATTATTTTAACTATTTTAGCTATTAAATAGTTCTTAACTATTTAATAGCTATTGTACCTGGTTTACAGTTGCCTGTAAAATAAATATAAATCCTAAAATAGCTACAATATAATTATTTGTTATATTGTAGCTATATTAGGGTTTATTTTACAGGTAAGTATTTAGCTTTAAATAGGAATAATTTATTTAATAAGAGTTAATTTATTTCGTTAGATTTAAATTATATTTAACTTAGGGGGGTGTTAGTGTTAGGGTTAGACTTAGCTTTAGGGGTTAATCCATTTATTAGAGTAGCGGTGAGATCAGGTCGGCAGATTAGGGGTTAATAATTGAAGTTAGGTGTCGGCGATGTTAGGGAGGGCAGATTAGGGGTTAATACTATTTATTTTAGGGTTATTGAGGCGGGAGTGAGGCGGATTAGGGGTTAATAACTTTATTATAGTAGCGGTGAGGTGCGGTCGGCAGATTAGGGGTTAATTAATGTAGGTAGCTGGCGGCGACGTTGTGGGGGGCAGATTAGGGGTTAATAAATATAATATAGGGGTCGGTGGTGTTAGGGGCAGCAGATTAGGGGTACATAAGTATAACGTAGGTGGCGGCGGTGTGCGGTCGGCAGATTAGGGGTTAAATTTTTTTTTTTTTTTTTTTATTCAAATAATTTTTTATTGAGGTATTGAACAGTATCATCAAAACAAACAATGTGTTCAGGCACGAATTATAAGTAATAAAAATAATTATACATGACTCTTATAAAAAGGAAATTTAAACTAGAACAATAAAGTCTCTGTGTAACAATGGTTATCCCCGTACTCAAGTGGTAGTATTACTGTACATTTATGGATGAGAACCGTAATCATATAGTAAAATACATTCAATAGAGATGGCATAACCACTGAGATGGGATGTAACACTACTTCTGAGACGATAAGCTTAAAGTATAGCTTAGATTATAGTAAACAAGAGTGACTGAGACACATAATAATGAAACCTCGTTTTTTATATAATATAGCAAATGATCCCTACTCTGATATAGGTACTCTATAATCTTTACACTGTATGATGTAGGGAGTTGGCTTTTGTCTGGCCTCTCTTGGGCCAAAGTGTATAAAGGGGAAATTCAGCGGGCAAGAGCCGCTCGATAAAAGGGGGAGTTAAAAAAAATTTAATCGAGTGGCGGCGATGTGGGAGGACCTCGGTTTAGGGGTACATAGGTAGTTTATGGGTGTTAGTGTACTTTAGAGCACAGTAGTTAAGAGCTTTATGAACCGGCGTTAGCCCAGAAAGCTCTTAACTACTGACTTTTTTCTGCGGCTGGAGTCTTGTCATTAGATTTCTAACGCTTACTTCAGCCAAGACTCTAAATACCGGCGTTAGAAAGATCCCATTGAAAAGATAGGATACGCAATTGGCGTAGGGGGATCTGCGGTATAGAAAAGTCGCGGCTGCAAAGTGAGCGTTAGACCCTTTCCTGACTGACTCTAAATACCGGCGTTAGAAAGATCCCATTGAAAAGATAGGCTACGCAAATGGCGTAGGGGGATCTGCGGTATGGAAAAGTCGCTGCTGGAAAGTGAGCGTTAGACCCTTATCTACACGACTCTAAATACCAGCGGTAGCCCAAAACCAGCGTTAGGAGCCTCTAACGCTGGTTTTGACGGCTAACGCCAAACTCTAAATCTAGCCATAAGAGTCTGTGGACCATTCAACTGTATTTAGGGGTAACAGGTAACAAAATAAATGCCATGGAGTAAAACTGTAAGCTGAAACAACTTTAGGAATGTCACATTGTCATTTCCCGTCTTGATTATTGCAACTTCATCCTCTCCAGCCTCCTAGCTGCCGTCTATCTCCTTTACAATCCATAATGAACACCTCTGCCAGGCTAATCCTCCTTAAAGGGACATTGCACGCTAGATTTTTCTTTGCATACATGTTTTGTAGATGATCCCTTTATATAGCCCATCTGGGAGTGTTTTTGTAAAAATGTATAGTTTTGCGTTACATTGTGCTGATTATCATGGATCCATTCATAAAGTTGTATCTGTAAATTGCAAACTGACCACACTGTCCACAACTTATCAGGACTGAATCAGGTTCATTACGCATTCACTATATATTTATGAAAACTACACATTCACGGTCTGATTTCTTAAAGTCACCTCATCCTTTCACTTAGGCGGTCTGCACACACATTCACGTTTTTTTTAATTCCACATCTTGGCTAGCTACGTAGCCTTTGTTCAAAGCTAGAGGTGCAATTTCTCCTCGGCGCTGCCCGCTTAGTCTTAACTTTGACACTCTGGTTTTCAGACTCCTGACCAAGCCCCAAAGTTGTAGATGTATACTGATGTCTACAGACTCCTGCTTGCTCCGGTTTGTATAATGGATTTTTTCATATGCAGGGGAGGGGGGGGGTGTATGCTCTAGATGCTTTATCAGCCCATTTTACTGGGTGTCCCAGCCTAACCTCAGTGCTAAATTAAGAGCTTCTAAGTAAGTTTTTAAAGGTTTTATACTGGATTGTTATATCAGTATCTGTGCATATTCTTCTTTATACTAGTGTCTATTACATGCAGTTATATGAAAATTGGTGTAACTGTATACTGTGCCTTTAAGTATCTCCTCATCTGCTGCACCTCTCTGCCAATCCCTTCACACTGGCTTCTTATAGCCTCCAGAATTAAACACAAAATCCTGACTCTGACATTTCAGGCCCTCAATAACACTGCTCCCCTCTATAGCTCAGACCTCGTATACAGTTAGTCTCCCTCCTGTCCCCTTCGCTCTGCTCATGACACCCTGCTATCCTCCTATCTTTTCACCCCCTCACATTCCCGTCTACAGGACTGAACAGAAGGAACTTACACCGGTTTGTACCCACCTAAAAGGTGCTTTATTGGAAAAACAACATAGACAATGCAGGACCTTTTTTTCGGGCAATTGTTATTTTCTACAGCATAGAAAACATGAAAGTAATGAAGAACAAGACATTTTTGTTTATGGGCAGATGATCATTAAATGACCGGTCATTTTTAAAGGGGTACAGTTTGTGTGCAAACAGGAAGCTACATAAAAAAGGTACAAGCGGAACGTGAAGGGAACTAGTTGAGTTTCTAGATTGTAAGTTCCCACAGGAATAGGGCCCTCAATTCCTCCTGTATGTGTTTGTAAATTTTGTCCTGTCTCTTACAAGTTTTATATCATTGTTTTATTTAAATGAATTGTACCCATGGACAGCGCTGTGGAATATGTTGGTGCTTCATAAATAAAGTATAATAATAAAATAATAATAATAATATGCCCCTTTAAATAACAGCATTTTGTGATAAATTTCTTTGCTCTGCTGATTCTCCTAACAGCAAACCCAGTACAAGCACAAAGCGGCGCTCGCCTCACCGTCTCTTGGCGTCTCGCCTGGCCTCAATACGCAGCCGTCGTGCCTGGATCCTTTCTTGCTGATCTTCTGAATCTACCGATGGGCTGCTGTCTGCAGTGTCCCCATTGCCCAAAGTGCCTGAGTGTCTGCTCATGATGTCTCCGCTGTTGTATCTGAATGATCAATTAAATAAATCAGGTTACATCCAACCTTGATAAAAAAAATATAATACAATATACTTGCTCATAATAAAGTTCCAAGCAAAGTTTTTTGTTTTTTTTTATTTAAATCTTTTTTACTTTTTTTTTTTAAATAGGATTTTTTTTTTAAATAAAATGCTTTTTGAGGAAACATCTATCTATCTATAAAGATTGCAATTGATGGAAGATTCAATAAGCAAAAACAGATATTTCTAATACAAAAATAAACCTGAAGTGACAACTTCCAATGCATTTATTACCGTGCAATAGATATGGCATAGCACAGGTAAATGAGGCTGCCCTCTATGGACTGATCTCTGTTCTGTGGGGCACATGCACCATGTATCACTCATTATATGATGTATAGGTGCATATTTCTATATCATCTTTGTAGTCAAGTAACCATCAGTAACAATTCCCCAGGAGCCCCTGATCAGAGCTGATGTGCGCTACGGTTAATTATCGCGAAAAACGTAGCCACCTGCAGCACAGAGCAATCTGCTTTGCATTAATTCTCTATGTACCAATAAAGGAGCAGATAGTCCCGTTAGTTACTCGCTCCCTCTGCAGCATTAATTAATACTATGGTAAAGATAAACAGTACCCGCGCATTAGACTCACCGAGCTCGGCTCTCTGACGTCACCCACCGGTCCTGCACTGTTAGCGTTCTGTTGCTAGGAAACCCTGACTTTGCTTCACATACAATTAATACAGTCTATTTAGGATGACGTACTTACTACGGGACGTAGGCTCTTAATGTTTAGATCACCTGGATTGCGCCAATCACTTAGCTCGTTGAATTGACTGAGAGCTAAGAAGTGGTGAGGGTTTTTATCATAGGAAGCATCCCTTGCTGCCCACGTGGTAAAGTATCCTGAACCAATCAAAAAACGGGCTGCCTTTTATTGATGGCAATTGTCACTGACAAAATATGTACCCCATTTATTATCAGTAATACCTCCCATATGTACCCCATTTACACGTTTTTACTTGCATAGTCCATAAATAATATATATATTTGTGAGTACTTGTTCTGCACCAAATATTTGTATGAAGAAGCAGACACTAAACAATATACTGTATGCCAACAAAAATTGCAAGTTTTTGTAAATTAAGAGAAGCAAAGGAATATACTCCTTGAACAATTATGGCTAATTAGGACGTATAAGCTCCTGCACTGATCAAAGCAATGATGTTAGAATATTTTATTAAAGGGACAGTCTAGTTAAAATTAAAGTGGATGTCAATTTTGATGCTAAAGTGACCGGTTTTTAAAAATTTGATTAAAAACAGGGGCACTTTCATTCATCAAAATTTACATATCACTCCTGTTGAGAAAAAAAAAAACTTACCTTTTAATCTTCACAGCAGCTCCAGCTTCCTCCACCCGTAGCAAAGCCTCTTCCTGGGTCTAAAAACATAATTTATGTAAGAACTTACCTGATAAATTCATTTCTTTCATATTAGCAAGAGTCCATGAGCTAGTGACTTATGGGATATACATTCCTACCAGGAGGGGCAAAGTTTCCCAAACCTCAAAATGCCTATAAATACACCCCTCACCACACCCACAAATCAGTTTAACGAATAGCCAAGAAGTGGGGTGATAAGAAAAAAGTGCGAAAGCATAAAAAACAAGGAATTGGAATAATTGTGCTTTATACAAAAAAATCATAACCACCACAAAAAAGGGTGGGCCTCATGGACTCTTGCTAATATGAAATAAATGAATTTATCAGGTAAGTTCTTACATAAATGATGTTTTCTTTCATGTAATTAGCAAGAGTCCATGAGCTAGTGACGTATGGGATAATGACTACCCAAGATGTGGATCTTTCCACGCAAGAGTCACTAGAGAGGGAGGGATAAAATAAAGACAGCTAATTCCGCTGAAAAATAATCCACACCCAAAATAAAGTTTAAATTATAAGCAGAAGATTCAAACTGAAACAGCTGCCTGAAGTACTTTTCTACCAAAAACAGCTTCAGAAGAAGAAAACACATCAAAATGGTAGAATTTAGTAAAAGTATGCAAAGAAGACCAAGTTGCTGCTTTGCAAATCTGATCAACCGAAGCTTCATTCCTAAACGCCCAGGAAGTAGAAACTGACCTAGTAGAATGAGCTGTAATCCTTTGAGACGGAGTTCTACCCGACTCGACATAAGCATGATGAATTAAAGATTTCAACCAAGATGCCAAAGAAATGGCAGAGGCCTTCTGACCTTTCCTAGAACCGGAAAAGATAACAAATAGACTAGAAGTCTTTCGGAAATTCTTAGTAGCTTCAACATAATATTTCAAAGCTCTAACAACATCCAAAGAATGCAATGATCTCTCCTTAGAATTCTTAGGATTAGGACACAATGAAGGAACCACAATTTCTCTACTAATGTTATTAGAATTCACAACCTTAGGTAAAAGTTTAACAGAAGTTCGTAACACCGCCTTATCCTGATGAAAAATCAGAAAAGGAGACTCACAAGAAAGAGCAGATAATTCAGAAACTCGTCTGGCAGAAGAGATAGCCAAAAGGAACAAAACTTTCCAAGAAAGTAATTTGATGTCCAACGAATGCATAGGTTCAAACGGAAGAGCTTGAAGAGCCCCCAGAACCAAATTCAAACTCCAAGGAGGAGAAATTGACTTAATGACAGGTTTTATACAAACCAAAGCTTGTACAAAACAATGAATATCAGGAAGATTAGCAATCTTTCTGTGAAAAAGAACAGAAAGATCAGAGATTTGTCCTTTCAAGGAACTTGCAGACAAACCTTTATCCAAACCATCCTGAAGAAATTGTAAAATTCTCGGAATTCTAAAAGAATGCCAGGAAAAATGATGAGAAAGACACCAAGAAATATAAGTCTTCCAGACTCTATAATATATCTCCCTAGATACAGATTTACGAGCCTGTAACATAGTATTAATCACAGAGTCAGAGAAACCTCTTTGACTAAGAATCAAGCGTTCAATATCCATACCTTTAAATTTAAGGATTTGAGATCCTGATGGAAAAAAGGACCTTGCGACAAAAGGTCTGGTCTTAACGGAAGAGTCCACGGTTGGCAAGAGGCCATCCGGACAAGATCTGCATACCAAAACCTGTGAGGCCATGCTGGAGCTACCAGCAGAACAAACGAGCATTCCTTCAGAATCTTGGAGATTACTCTTGGAAGAAGAACTAGAGGCGGAAAGATATAGGCAGGATGATACTTCCAAGGAAGTGACAATGCATCCACTGCTTCCGCTTGAGGATCCCTGGATCTGGACAGATACCTGGGAAGTTTCTTGTTTAGATGAGAGGCCATCAGATCTATTTCTGGAAGTCCCCACATTTGAACAATCTGAAGAAATACCTCTGGGTGAAGAGACCATTTGCCCGGATGTAACGTTTGGCGGCTGAGATAATCCGCTTCCCAATTGTCTATACCTGGGATATGAACCGCAGAAACTAGACAGGAGCTGGATTCTGCCCATACCAGAATTCGAGATACTTCCTTCATAGCCAGAGGACTGTGAGTCCCTCCTTGATGATTGATGTATGCCACAGTTGTGACATTGTCTGTCTGAAAACAAATGAACGATTCTCTCTTTAGAGAGCTCTGAAAATTGCACGGAGTTCCAAAATATTGATCGGTAATCTCACCTCCTGAGATTCCCAAACCCCTTGTGCTGTCAGAGACCCCCAAACAGCTCCCCAACCTGTCAGACTTGCATCTGTTGAAATTACAGTCCAGGTCGGAAGAACAAAAGAAGCCCCCTGAACTAAACGATGGTGATCTGTCCACCACATCAGAGAGTGTCGTACAATCGGTGTTAAAGATATTAATTGAGATATCTTTGTGTAACCCCTGCACCACTGGTTCAGCATACAGAGCTGAAGAGGTCGCATGTGAAAACGAGCAAAGGGGATCGCGTCCGATGCTGCAGTCATAAGACCTAGAATTTCCATGCATAAAGCTACCGAAGGGAATGATTGTGATTGAAGGTTTCGACAAGCTGATATCAACTTTAGACGTCTCTTGTCTGTCAAAGACAGAGTCATGGACACTGAATCTATCTGAAAACCTAAAAAGGTTACCCTTGTCTGAGGAATCAATGAACTTTTTGGTAAATTGATCCTCCAACCATGATCTTGAAGAAACAACACAAGTCGATTCGTATGAGATTCTGCTAAATGTGAAGACTGAGCAAGTACCAAGATATCGTCCAAATAAGGAAATACCACAATACCCTGTTCTCTGATTACAGACAGAAGGGCACCGAGAACCTTTGTAAAAATTCTTGGGGCTGTAGCTAGGCCAAACGGTAGAGCCACAAACTGGTAATGCTTGTCTAGGAAAGAGAATCTCAGAAACTGATAGAAAATGATGTTAGAATATTTTATTAAAGGGACAGTCTAGTTAAAATTAAAGTGGATGTCAATTTTGATGCTAAAGTGACCGGTTTTTAAAAATTTGATTAAAAACAGGGGCACTTTCATTCATCAAAATTTACATATCACTCCTGTTGAGAAAAAAAAAACTTACCTTTTAATCTTCACAGCAGCTCCAGCTTCCTCCACCCGTAGCAAAGCCTCTTCCTGGGTCTAAAAACATAATTTATGTAAGAACTTACCTGATAAATTCATTTCTTTCATATTAGCAAGAGTCCATGAGCTAGTGACGTATGGGATATACATTCCTACCAGGAGGGGCAAAGTTTCCCAAACCTCAAAATGCCTATAAATACACCCCTCACCACACCCACAAATCAGTTTAACGAATAGCCAAGAAGTGGGGTGATAAGAAAAAAGTGCGAAAGCATAAAAAACAAGGAATTGGAATAATTGTGCTTTATACAAAAAAATCATAACCACCACAAAAAAGGGTGGGCCTCATGGACTCTTGCTAATATGAAATAAATGAATTTATCAGGTAAGTTCTTACATAAATTATGTTTTCTTTCATGTAATTAGCAAGAGTCCATGAGCTAGTGACGTATGGGATAATGACTACCCAAGATGTGGATCTTTCCACGCAAGAGTCACTAGAGAGGGAGGGATAAAATAAAGACAGCTAATTCCGCTGAAAAATAATCCACACCCAAAATAAAGTTTAAATTATAAGCAGAAGATTCAAACTGAAACAGCTGCCTGAAGTACTTTTCTACCAAAAACAGCTTCAGAAGAAGAAAACACATCAAAATGGTAGAATTTAGTAAAAGTATGCAAAGAAGACCAAGTTGCTGCTTTGCAAATCTGATCAACCGAAGCTTCATTCCTAAACGCCCAGGAAGTAGAAACTGACCTAGTAGAATGAGCTGTAATCCTTTGAGGCGGAGTTCTACCCGACTCGACATAAGCATGATGAATTAAAGATTTCAACCAAGATGCCAAAGAAATGGCAGAGGCCTTCTGACCTTTCCTAGAACCGGAAAAGATAACAAATAGACTAGAAGTCTTTCGGAAATTCTTAGTAGCTTCAACATAATATTTCAAAGCTCTAACAACATCCAAAGAATGCAATGATCTCTCCTTAGAATTCTTAGGATTAGGACACAATGAAGGAACCACAATTTCTCTACTAATGTTATTAGAATTCACAACCTTAGGTAAAAGTTTAACAGAAGTTCGTAACACCGCCTTATCCTGATGAAAAATCAGAAAAGGAGACTCACAAGAAAGAGCAGATAATTCAGAAACTCGTCTGGCAGAAGAGATAGCCAAAAGGAACAAAACTTTCCAAGAAAGTAATTTGATGTCCAACGAATGCATAGGTTCAAACGGAAGAGCTTGAAGAGCCCCCAGAACCAAATTCAAACTCCAAGGAGGAGAAATTGACTTAATGACAGGTTTTATACAAACCAAAGCTTGTACAAAACAATGAATATCAGGAAGATTAGCAATCTTTCTGTGAAAAAGAACAGAAAGATCAGAGATTTGTCCTTTCAAGGAACTTGCAGACAAACCTTTATCCAAACCATCCTGAAGAAATTGTAAAATTCTCGGAATTCTAAAAGAATGCCAGGAAAAATGATGAGAAAGACACCAAGAAATATAAGTCTTCCAGACTCTATAATATATCTCCCTAGATACAGATTTACGAGCCTGTAACATAGTATTAATCACAGAGTCAGAGAAACCTCTTTGACTAAGAATCAAGCGTTCAATATCCATACCTTTAAATTTAAGGATTTGAGATCCTGATGGAAAAAAGGACCTTGCGACAAAAGGTCTGGTCTTAACGGAAGAGTCCACGGTTGGCAAGAGGCCATCCGGACAAGATCTGCATACCAAAACCTGTGAGGCCATGCTGGAGCTACCAGCAGAACAAACGAGCATTCCTTCAGAATCTTGGAGATTACTCTTGGAAGAAGAACTAGAGGCGGAAAGATATAGGCAGGATGATACTTCCAAGGAAGTGACAATGCATCCACTGCTTCCGCTTGAGGATCCCTGGATCTGGACAGATACCTGGGAAGTTTCTTGTTTAGATGAGAGGCCATCAGATCTATTTCTGGAAGTCCCCACATTTGAACAATCTGAAGAAATACCTCTGGGTGAAGAGACCATTTGCCCGGATGTAACGTTTGGCGGCTGAGATAATCCGCTTCCCAATTGTCTATACCTGGGATATGAACCGCAGAAACTAGACAGGAGCTGGATTCCGCCCATACCAGAATTCGAGATACTTCCTTCATAGCCAGAGGACTGTGAGTCCCTCCTTGATGATTGATGTATGCCACAGTTGTGACATTGTCTGTCTGAAAACAAATGAACGATTCTCTCTTTAGAGAGCTCTGAAAATTGCACGGAGTTCCAAAATATTGATCGGTAATCTCACCTCCTGAGATTCCCAAACCCCTTGTGCTGTCAGAGACCCCCAAACAGCTCCCCAACCTGTCAGACTTGCATCTGTTGAAATTACAGTCCAGGTCGGAAGAACAAAAGAAGCCCCCTGAACTAAACGATGGTGATCTGTCCACCACATCAGAGAGTGTCGTACAATCGGTGTTAAAGATATTAATTGAGATATCTTTGTGTAACCCCTGCACCACTGGTTCAGCATACAGAGCTGAAGAGGTCGCATGTGAAAACGAGCAAAGGGGATCGCGTCCGATGCTGCAGTCATAAGACCTAGAATTTCCATGCATAAAGCTACCGAAGGGAATGATTGTGATTGAAGGTTTCGACAAGCTGATATCAACTTTAGACTTGTCTGTCAAAGACAGAGTCATGGACACTGAATCTATCTGAAAACCTAAAAAGGTTACCCTTGTCTGAGGAATCAATGAACTTTTTGGTAAATTGATCCTCCAACCATGATCTTGAAGAAACAACACAAGTCGATTCGTATGAGATTCTGCTAAATGTGAAGACTGAGCAAGTACCAAGATATCGTCCAAATAAGGAAATACCACAATACCATGTTCTCTGATTACAGACAGAAGGGCACCTGAGAACCTTTGTAAAAATTCTTGGGGCTGTAGCTAGGCCAAACGGTAGAGCCACAAACTGGTAATGCTTGTCAAGGAAAGAGAATCTCAGAAACTGATAGTGATCTGGATGAATCGAAATATGCAGATATGCATCCTGTAAATCTATTGTGGACATATAATGCTCTTGCTGAACAAAAGGCAGGATAGTCCTTACAGTTACGATTTTGAATGTTGGTATCCTTACATAACGATTCAATATTTTTAGATCCAGAACTGGTCTGAAGGAATTCTCCTTCTTTGGTACAATGAAGAGATTTGAATAAAACCCCAGCCCCTGTTCCAGAACTGGAACTGGTATAATTACTCCAGCCAACTCTAGATCTGAAACACATTTCAGAAATGCTTGAGCCTTCGCTAGGTTTACTGGGACACGGGAAAGAAAAAATCTCTTTGCAGGAGGCCTTATCTTGAAGCCAATTCTGTACCCTTTTGAAACAATGTTCTGAATCCAGAGATTGTGAACGGAATTGAACCAAATTTCTTTGAAAAAACGTAATCTGCCCCCTACCAGCTGAGCTGGAATGAGGGCCGCACCTTCATGTGGACTTGGGAGCTGGCTTTGGTTTTCTGAAAGGCTTGGATTTATTCCAGACTGGAGATGGTTTCCAAACTGATACCGCTCCTGAGGATGAAGGATCAGGCTTTTGTTCCTTGTTGTGACGAAAGGAACGAAAACGATTATTAGACCTAAATTTACCTTTAGATTTTTTATCCTGTGGTAAAAAAGTTCCTTTCCCTCCAGTAACAGTTGAGATAATAGAATCCAACTGAGAACCAAATAATTTATTACCCTGGAAAGAAAGGGAAAGCAGAGTAGACTTAGAAGACATATCAGCATTCCAAGTTTTAAGCCATAAAGCTCTTCTAGCTAAAATAGCTAGAGACATAAACCTGACATCAACTCTAATGATATCAAAGATGGCATCACAAATAAAAATATAGCTGCAAGCAGCGATAGAGGTGGCCATGCCCATCACCTTTGCAAAGGCATACAAGCTGCTTAGTAGCAATACATAGCTATACAGCAAATTTCATAGCTTTAACATAAGCGGTTGCAAAGAAATCACATTTTCGAAATTTTCGCATAAAGCAATATGGCTGCCATAGCTTGTGACTAATTCCTTTAACATGAACAAATGTGACTCTATGTCACAATATAAGGTTATACAGTTAGTTTCACAGTTCTAACATAAGCAGTTGCAGAGAAAATAGATTTTTTTTAATTTTTGCATAAAACAAAATGGCTGCCAGATCATATGATATACAGCCTTCAAATTAAGCACAATAGTTCTAACCATATATGTCAATAAACATGGCAAAGATAAAGCATTTTTGTAAAACAGTTTTTGTTTTATTATTAATTTAAAAATATCGTTAAGCGTTTTTGAACAATTCAAAATAGCTGCCAAAGCACATGACCTATCAACTTCTCTTGAACAAATCTGAATGTTAGTCATAAGATAACTCTATAAACAAAATTTCAAGTCTATGCCATAAGCAGTTTCGGAGAAGTAGATTTTTGTAGTTTTTAAAAACAGCGCATACGAGACAAAATGGCCGCCAAACTATGCATTGTATGGCTTTCAAATTGCACATACTAATGCTCACTATAGACCTCTACAATTTTCAGAAGTTTTATGAAAATTTACAAATGTTTTATTTCACGAAGGCAAATGGGCAGTGGGAATTTTAACTGCAATATTGTCTTTGAGTGTTATGACTATGTGTAATCATGTGTTTATTACACTGTAATATTGTTAAATATTGTAAAACTAATGCATAAAGTGCAAATTTACGCAATTAAATGTCGATAAAAAGGTTAATGTCTCACAGCAGCCATGTTGATAATAGAAAAATCACAGTTTGAAAAAAAATTGGTAGAGGAACTTGCAATGAGTATATGTGCAAAATTCTGCTTTATTGCACTAAGCAGTTTAAGAGAAGAAGTTTAAAGATTTTCGCAAAATGCAAGATGGCTGCTACATCATGTGACCAAGGTACTTCTGTTGAACAATGGCACATCTAGGTCATAGCAGCACTGAGCACAGCAAGTTTCAACGTTGTAACATAAGCAGTTCCAGAGCTGAAGATTTTTAAGTGTTTCTCGAAATTTGTCGCAAAAAAACAAAATGGCTGCCTAACCAAATGACCTATGAGTTCAATGTTGCATGAGATGTAGCATTGCAATAGGCTGTACCAGCATACCTGATTTCAAGAGTTTAGCATAAGTAATTTGTGTTTTGTAAGCAATTGAATCAAAAGAGGCAGTATTGAATTATAAATAATTACGATAAAAATAAAACTAATATTGCTGCCGCATCATGTGACTGATTCTCTCCTAATGAGCAATTATGAAGATTATACAGCAAATTTCACAGTTCTAACATGAGCGATTTCGGAGAAAATAGACTTTCGATATTTTCGCGTAAACCAAGATGGCTGCCTGATCAGAAGATATACAGCCTCCATATTACACACAATAGTGCTCACCATAGATGTCAATAAACATGGCAAAAATAAAGCATTTTTGTAAAACGGTTTTTGTTTTATTATTAATTTTAAAATATCGTTAAGCGTTTTTGAACAATTCAAAATGGCTGCTAAACCACATGACCTATCAACTTCTCTTGAACAAATCTTAATGTTAGTCATAAGCTAACTCTGTAAACAAAATTAACTGCAATATTGTCTTTGAGGGTTATGACTATGTGTAATCATGTGTCTATTACACTGTAATATTGTTAAATATTGTAAAACTAATGTATAAAGTGCAAAATTACGCTTTTAAATGGCGATAAAAAGGTTAATGTCTCACAGCAGCCATGTTGATTATGGAAAAATTGCAATTTTTTTTTTATTTTTTTTTTATAAATATTTTTATTGAGGTTGTTAAGGTAAAACATAGTACAAGCAAATAAAAACTTGGTTTCAAAAAGCATAGAATAATCACAATACAATATACACATTAAGTGTCACACTATGCCAACAGTTAATCGCCCAATTATACAGTTATAGGATGACCTCAGATTTTTAATTTAAGAAGAGTCCCCTTGTAATATAAGATAGAGTTGTAAACATTGACTTCCCTTATATAGAAAATAGAAGCCTCTCTTGGACCTCCTGAAAGAACTTTGATAAATAAAAGGGAGTTTTAGGGGAAACAGAGAAAATAACAAAATGGGCCATTTTTGGACCCCAGATGCAAACAGCTGGTTTGGGAAATAGCATACTTTAGGTACATTTAATGTACGTGGAAAGCATTTAAATAAGCCCATAATAAGAAGGAGAAAAAACAAAAAAAAAACTATATTAACATTTGAATCTTCCAGTATTTAGAATATAAGTTGCACTATACACTTCTAACATAGTAAGGAGAAAGAGCATACCAAGAAGTCTGTTAGCCATAAACATGTTATGATGGGTAGTTTCTATTACTGACAAGATACTAACAAGCGCCACAAAGGAGAACTCTGCAGATTGAAAACTCCAGTGTTATATTTCACACTAGTTATTAAAAGCAAGAGACAAATATATATGGGAGTATGGCTACAGCTGCAGCTACAGATGATATTAACCCCTTTTACATTCTTGTAGTAGGCATGCCCAACAGTAATATGTAAAAACCAGCTCATAATCTAGGAAGGGAAAAAGGGAATAGCTGTGTTAGTTTTACCCCTATGACCAGATTTATAGTGGCATGAAAAGTATCTTGCTGGTAGCTATATGTCCAACTCCATAGAGTAATGTTTATAAATCTGTTGTGTGCCAGCAATATTAGGTATTTCGGGGAATATGGAGAAAACAAGAACCGTACAAGTAGTATTGGGATAAGTCTCCTAGTATATGTCCCGACTATACTTATGGTGTCAACATACCCCTTAGTAAAAACAGATGTCCTCTGACATTTTTAGCTTAATCTGCAACAATATGCCATGTGTGTGCATGACTGTTCACCCTGAACTAGAGATAGCGATCACCTCATTTCATCTTCAGCCAGGGGCTCACCGACCAGGATTGGGCCGTGCACTAGATACAACCGGCCTGAAGGCATTATGGTCAGCAGCATGAAAAGTCGTATCTTAGAGCCCCCAGGATCAAAGGTAAGCTGGCATAAAGTTCCTTGGGGGGTCTCCTGTTCGGCGACACCACCGTGCGAGCGCAGCCTGTTCAGAGAGTAGTTATAACTTGTAGAGGGAATTTTCTCCGTCTTAGCCCATGTCCCTTCCGCAGTGTGTACCGGGTGATAAACAGGCTTTACCTCATACTGCTTCCACTCCCCTCCAGGCACCCTCCAGACGCTGTGGACCTGCGCCACCTTGATTATGTCTCTGAGGCTTAGTGAAGTCGCCTCTTGGTCAGGGGGAGCAACACCCGAACCAGCGCAAGCGTCAGCTTCCGGATCTCTAAACCCTGGATTCGTCACGGAGGAGCGCACTGTCGCCACTCTCGTGTCCAGGCCACCACCGGAACCTTTAGCCAGAGGATCGTTTGCTGGTAAGCTCACATTCTGTAGTGCCTTAGTCGGAGCGTGGGTTTGGGGTAGAGGGTTTGGCAAGCTTAGACTGTACTCCCGAACACTTGTGGCCTTGTCAGGCTTCTCCCCCGACACTCTTGCCAGCAGATGTTGATGTCCAATTTGCTTAGTGAGCTTACGAAGGTCACTCCATTCGGCATTCAAGGCTTGTAGTAATTTCTCCTGATGCTCATTTAACAGGCTTGTCACGGCCTCGAGTAATATGTTAGCTCCAGATGCCATCTTAAATAGGTGCGTGCATGAATAGAGAGGCTGTCAGTTCTCCCTTCATTAGTAGCGCATAGCTAGTATGATATTATATGGTCCCAGATCGAAAAAGCATCAATAGTAGTAAGTAGTACTACTCGTAACCCCAGTCTCCTAGGGGGGGAGTATGCGGCAGCCCCGGCTCCACAAACCGGCAAACACAGTGTGAATGCAGCAGCCGTGAGGCCTAACTATAGAACATAGGCAAAGATTAATCCAGAGAGTTCTTCCCAGGGATGACAAATTCTTGACTCCTGTAGTAGTTAGTTGGGATCTAGCTGTGAAGTAGACTCAGTTTTGGAGGAAAACAATACAATTATCATGTAAAACTCAAAGTAGAGCCAGGAGCTCCCTCAAGACACGTCTTGCCGCTACAGCTGTAGGCTCCGCCCCACGAAAAATCGCAATTTTAACAAACTTGGTAGAGGACCTTGCAAGGAGCATATGTGCAAAATTGCGCTTTATTGCACTAAGTGGTTTAAGAGAAGAAGATGTTTAAAGATTTTCGCAAAATGCAAGATGGCTGCTACATCACGTGACCAAGGCACTTCTGTTGAGCAATGGCAAATCTAGGTCATAGCAGCACTGAGCACAGCAAGTTTCAAAGTTGCAACATAAGCAGTTCCAGAGCTAAAGATTATTAAGCAGTTCTCGAAATTTGTCGCAAAAAAACAATATGGCTGCGTAACCTTATGACCTATGTGTTCAATATTGCATGAGATAAAGCATTGCAATAGGCTGTACCAGCATACCTGATTTCAAGAGTTTAGCATAAGTAATTTGTGTTTTGTGAGCAATTGACTCAAAAGAGGCAGTATTGAATTACAAATAATTACAATAAATATAAAACCGATATTGCTGTCGCATCATGTGACTGATTCTCTCCTAATGAGCAATTGTGAATCTAGGTCACAATATAAGACTGTACAGCAAATTTCGCAGTTCTTACATAAGCGGTTGCAGAGAAAATAGACTTTCGAAATTTTTGCGTAAACCAAGATGGCTGCCCGATCGTAAGATATACAGCCTCCATATTACGCACAATAGTGCTCACTATAGATGTCAATAAACATGGCAAATATAAAGCATTTTTGTAAAACGGTTTTTGTTTTATTATTAGTTTAAAAATATCGTTAAACAATTTTGAACAATTCAAAATGGCTGCCAAACCACATGACATTTCAAATTCTCTTGAACAAATCTGAATGTTAGTCATAAGATAACTCTATAAACAAAATTTCAAGTCTGTCCCATAAGCGGTTTCGGAGAAGAAGATTTTTATAGTTTGTAAAAATGGCGCATACGAAACAAAATGGCCGCCAAGCTATGCAATGTATGACTTTCAAATTGCACATACTAATGCTCACTATAGACCTCTACAATTTGCAGAAGTTTCATGAAAATTTGCAAAAGTTTTATTTCACGAAGGCGATTGCGCAATGCGAATTTTAACTGCAATATTGTCGTTAAGGGTTATGACTATGTGTAATCATGTGTCTATTACACTGTAATATTGTTAAACATTGTAAAACTAATGTATAAAATGCAAAATTACGCAATTAAATGGCTATAAAAAGGTTAATGTCTCACAGCAGCAATGTTGATTATGGAAAAATCGCAATTTTAACAAACTTGGTAGAGGACCTTGCAAGGAGCATATGTGCAAAATTGCGCAATGTGAATTTTAACTGCAATATTGTCTTTAAGGGTTATGACTATGTGTAATCATGTGTCTATTACACTGTAATATTGTTAAACATTGTAAAACTAATGTATAAAGTGCAAAATTACGCAATTAAATGGCTATAAAAAGGTTAATGTCTCACAGCAGCAATGTTGATTATGGAAAAATCGCAATTTTAACAAACTTGGTAGAGGACCTTGAAAGGAGCATATGTGCAAAATTGCGCTTTATTGCACTAAGCGGTTTAAGAGAAGATGTTTAAAGATTTTCGCAAAATGCAAGATGGCTGCTACATCATGTGACCAAGGTACTTCTGTTGAGCAATGGCAAATCTAGTTCATAGCAGCACTGAGCACAGCAAGTTTCAAAGTTGTAACATTAGCAGTTCCGGAGATAAAGATTATTAAGCGTTTATCGAAATTTGTCGCAAAAAGCAATATGGCTGCGTAACCTTATGACCTATGAGTTCAATATTGCATGAGATGTAACAGAGCAATAGGCTGTACTAGCATACCTGATTTCAAGTGCTTTGCTTTAGCAGTTCAAAAGTTATGGGCAATAGAAAAAGTGGCGGAATAATAATAATAATAATAATAATAAAAAAATAAATAAAATAATAATAATAATAATAATAATCCTGACAATAACAATAGGTTGTCCTGCAACTTCGTTGCATGGCCACCTAATTATTAGCATGTTGTAGAAGAATAATAATGCTATGAGAATTATGATCTGTTACTTGTTGCGCTAAAGCTTCTAACCAAAAGGTTGAAGCTGCAGCAACATCCGCTAAAGATATAGCAGGTCTAAGAAGATTACCTGAACACAAGTAAGCTTTTCTTAGAAAGGATTCAATTTTCCTATCTAAAGGATCCTTAAAGGAAGTACCATCTGCCGTAGGAATAGTAGTACGCTTAGCAAGAGTAGAGACAGCCCCATCAACCTTAGGGATTTTGTCCCAAAATTCTAATCTGTCAGATGGCACAGGATATAATTGCTTAAAACGTTTAGAAGGAGTAAAAGAATTACCCAAATTATTCCATTCCCTGGAAATTACTTCAGAAATAGCACCAGGGACAGGAAAAACTTCTGGAATAACTACAGGAGATTTAAAAACCTTATCTAAACGTTTAGATTTAGTATCAAGAGGACTAGAATCCTCAATTTCTAATGCAATTAGGACTTCTTTAAGTAAAGAATGAATAAATTCCATTTTAAATAAATATGAAGATTTATCAGCATCAACCTCTGAGACAGAATCCTCTGAATTAGAAGAACCAATATCAGTATCAGAATGATGATGTTCATTTAAAAATTCATCTGAAACATGAGAAGTTTTAAAAGACTTTTTACGTTTACTAGAAGGAGGAATAACAGACATAGCCTTCTTAATGGATTTAGAAACAAAATCTCTTATGTTATCAGGAACACTCTGAGTATTAGATGTTGACGGAACAGCAACAGGTAATGTAACAGTACTAAAGGAAATATTATCTGCATTAGCAAGTTTGTCATGACAAACAGTACAAACAACAGCTGGAGGAACAGATACCATAAGTTTACAGCAGATACACTTAGCTTTGGTAGCTCCAGCACCAGGCAGGGATTTTCCAGAAGTATCTTCTGACTCAGCTTCAACGTGGGACATCTTGCAATATGTAATAGAAAAAACAACATATAAAGCAAAATTGATCAAATTCCTTAAATGACAGTTTCAGGAATGGGAAAAAAATGCCATAGAACAAGCTTCTAGCAACCAGAAGCACAAAATAATGAGACTTAAATAATGTGGAGACAATAGTGACGCCCATATTTTTTTAGCGCCAAAAAAGACGCCCACATTATTTGGCGCCTAAATGCTTTTGGCGCCAAAATGACGCCACATCCGGAACGTCGACACCTTTGGCGCAAAAAAAACGTCAAAAATGACGCAACTTCCGGCGACACTTATGACGCCGGAAACAGAAAAAAAATTTGCGCCAAAAAAGTCTGCGCCAAGAATGACGCAATAAAATGAAGCATTTTCAGCCCCCGCGAGCCTAACAGCCCACAGGGAAAAAGTCAAATTTTAAGGTAAGAAAAAATGATTTATTCATATGAATTATCCCAAATATGAAACTGACTGTCTGAAATAAGGAACGTTGAACATCCTGAGTCAAGGCAAATAAATGTTTGAATACATATATTTAGAACTTTATATAAAAGTGCCCAACCATAGCTTAGAGTGTCACAGAAAATAAGACTTACTTACCCCAGGACACTCATCTACATGTAGTAGAAAGCCAAACCAGTACTGAAACGAGAATCAGTAGAGGAAATGGTATATATAAGAGTATATCGTCGATCTGAAAAGGGAGGTAAGAGATGAATCTCTACGACCGATAACAGAGAACCTATGAAATAGACCCCGAAGAAGGAGATCACTGCATTCAAATAGGCAATACTCTCCTCACATCCCTCTGACATTCACTGCACGCTGAGAGGAAAACCGGGCTCCAACCTGCTGCAGAGCGCATATCAATGTAGAATCTAGCACAAACTTACTTCACCACCTCCATAGGAGTCAAAGTTTGTAAAACTGATTTGTGGGTGTGGTGAGGGGTGTATTTATAGGCATTTTGAGGTTTGGGAAACTTTGCCCCTCCTGGTAGGAATGTATATCCCATACGTCACTAGCTCATGGACTCTTGCTAATTAGCTTTCTCCAATCACGGCGTTGAATCAGACACTTATTCCCCCGGGGGGAAGCCGTGATTGGAGGATGATGACCTATCCATCATTTCTGACGTCAGAATTGACTTGCAACGACCGGAGGAAGCTGGAGCTGCTGTCAAGATTAAAAGGTAAGTTTTTTTTTCACAACAGGAGTGAAATGTAAATTTTGATGAATTAAAGTGCCCCTGTTTTTAATCGAATTGTTAAAAACCGGGCACTTTAGCATCAAAATTGACATTCACTTTAAACTTTCATGATTCAGATAGGGCATGGACTTTTAAACAACTTTCCAATTTACTTTTATCATCAAATTTGCTTTGTTCGCTTGGTATTCTTTGTTGAAAGCTAAACTTAGGTAGGCCCATATGCTGATTTCTAAGCCCTTGACGGCCACCTCTTATCTCAGGGCATTTTGACAGTTTTTCACAGCTAGAGGGCTTAGTTCATGTGGGCCATATAGATAACATTGTGCTCACGCACGTGGAATTACCTAGGAGTCAGCACTGATTGGCTAAAATGCAAGCCTGTCAAAAGAACTCAGATAAGGTGGCAGTCTGCAGAGGCATAGATACAAGGTAATCACAGAGGTGAAAAGTATATGAATGTAACTGTGTTGGTTATGCAAAACTGGGGAAAGGGTAATAAAGGAATTATCTATCTTTTTAAACAATACAAATGTTGCTGTTGACTAGCCCTTTAAAAAAATTGCCTTTAAATATGTGTTTAACCAGCTATTAGGGGTAAACTCAGTTAAACTTCTAGAGCAAACACCCTGCTGAGACACTAACAGTGTAAATAGCTAGACGCAGTGGCGGCTGGTGAATTTTTAAGATGGTGGTGCACAAGACCCCACCCCTTTGAGAAAGCTACACCCCTTTGACTTCAACTTTGTGACTGATTCCTCAACATTATTATCAAGTATCTGCTAAAATTGAGTGGAATCCATGCGGCCCTCAACTTTAACAAGATTCCCAGTACCGGAACCGGCACCGGCCACACAGCCCCACAGCATGATGGAACATCCACCAAATTTTACTGTGGCTAGCAAGTGTTTATCTTGGAATGCTGTGTTCTTTTGCAGCCATACATAACACCCCTTGTTATGACCAAATAACTCAATCTTTGTTTCATCAGTCCACAGCACCTTCTTCCAAGATAAAGCTGGCTTGTCCAAATGTGCGTTTGCATACTTCAAGCGACTCTGTTTATGAAATGCCTTCTTCCACATCACTCTCCCATACAGCTTCTCCTTGTGCAAAGTGCTCTGAATTGTTGAACACTGCACAGTGACACCATCTGCAGCAAGATGATGTTGTAGGTCTTTGGAGGTGGTCTGTGGGCTGTTTTTGACCGTTCTCACCATCCTTTGTCTTTGCCTCTCCGATATTTTACTTGGCCTGCCACTTCTGTCCTTAACAAGAACTGTGCCTGTGGTCTTCCATATCCTCACTATGCTCACTATGTTCCTCACAGTGGACACTGACAGCTTAAATCTCTGCAATAGCTTTTTGTAGCCTTCTTCTAAACCATGATGTTGAACAATCTTTGTTTTCAGGTCATTTGAGAGTTGTTTTGAGGCCCCCATGTTGTCACTCTTCAGAGGAGAGTCATATAGAGCAACTTGCAATTGGCCACCTTAAATACCTTTTCTCATGATTGGATGCACCTGTCTATGAAGTTCAAGGCTTAATGGGCTCACCAAACCAATTTTCTGTTCCAATTAATCAGTGCTAGGTAGTTACAGGTAGTCAAATCAACAAAATGACAAGGGTGCCCAAATTTATGAAATTGTCTCATTTTGTTTTGATGCATATTGCACATTTTCTGTTAATCCAATAAACCTCATTTCACTACTGAAATATTACTGTGTCCTTCAGTTATTTGATAGATCAAAATGAAATTACTTATCCAAACAGCCAATTATTTATAAATGAAAATCATGGAAATTGTATGGGGTGCCTAAACGTTTGCATACAACTGTATATAATTTCATGTACTCAAACTGTATTAAAGTAATGTACTCAGATATGAAATATATTTTTATTAATACAGTTCACAGGCAGGATATCTAAAAAAAATAAGGGAACATTTGTTAAAGTTTAAAGGACCAGTAAACACAGTAGATTTGCATAATCAACAAATGCAAGATAACAAGACAATACAATGGCATATGTATATTTCCACTCCCCCTCTACCATGTGATAGCAATCAGCCAATCACAAATGAATATACATATAGTCTGTGAATTCTTGCACATGCTCAGTAGGAGCTGGTGACTCAAAAAGTGTAAATATTAAAGAATGTGCACATTTTTTTTAATGGAAGCAAATTTGAAAGTTGTTTAAAATGACATGCTGTATCTGAATCATGAAAATTTAATTTGACCTGGGTGTCTCTTTAAGCTTCAAAAGATTCTTTACTTCATTGCTTAATGAGATTAGATCTCTACAAACAAGATAACCATGTTACCTAGATCAGGATGCCCCCTGGGGTGACAGGGACACAATTATGTTCTTTAGTTCAGATATGCTCAGAATCTTCAGGAAAGTAAATAATTATCACTTGTATGATATACAAATGATGGGACAAAGAATACTTTTGAAGTTCTGAATCCACATATACTGTACGTCTGGAAAGGTTTTCTAGCTCAGATGCAAGCATATAGAAGACAACATTTCATATGAAATGACTTGTGTCTAATTTTCATATAGTTTAATATACTCCTATACTTTATTAAGGAATGACTTCAAATATGGAATATGAATTATGAATTAATCACTACAGAATTCTAATTAAATGCAATGTAATATCAGAATATAAAATTATGAATCTATTGAATTCAAATACTTAATAGTTAATAGTATAGCTGATTATTAGTATCATACTGAAAGTATTAAATTACAATCCTTTTAAGTCCCCCAATATTTAATGAATCATCGCGTTCATCATGTCCTCGAAGTGCAAGCTCAAATGCGCCGCAAAATAGAATACAATTAATAATTTTGGAAAGAATATAACGATTAGTGTTTACTTGCTCATTGTGTTTTTTTTAACATTCAAACAATATGGACTGACAAGTTGTTGGTGAATATCAACCCTTCCTAGCTAATGGGGAATATAAATGTGATTGGGAGCAATTATGTTTATTTTTTTAGTTAAATGTGATAAATCGGCGACACCATAACTCACCCAACTTGAATCACCACTTTGTTTTTCAAACAGGAGACAATAAAAACAAGATCCTGTTTGCAAAATGACTCTTAAGTGCATCTCTTTAGATATTATCAGTAGGAAACACAGTATATATATATATATATATATATATATATATATATATTGTATATTATAATATTTAATATTATGACCAGGTCTAATATTTAAATATGCAAGAATCCATACTCTAACAGTATACCCATGTCTAGTCTTAAAATATACATGCTCAGTTAAATTATATAATAACATATATATTAACCAAATGATTAATTAAAACTGAGAAATAATAAGTACTTGTAAATTGAATGTACATTTATGAAAATATTTAAAGAACCTTTTACTTTATAGAGAAATAAAACTACATTTTAATTATTGTTGCCCCCCAGGGTTTAATATTAGGCAATGCAGCCAATGGGTATTTGGTTGTCAGGAGAGCTACATTTTCAGTAGTCAATGAGAGTTAATGGTGTACACAGACTATTTCCTGGAATGATTTAGAAATGAAGGTGGAGTTTGTCACTATGCAAAGAAGGGAAGATACACTTTGGTTTTGGGGCCTGACTTTGAACAACTCTCTGTTGGAAAGAGAAATATACCTCTGTGTTTGTGATACCCTGTTTGCAAAATAGTGATACCTGGCTTCACGTATGAGTGACTTTTGAAAAACTCTGATTGGAAAAGCTGAAACTCAGAAATATTGGTATCTGGTATTAATGTATTGGCAGTTTAATGTCTTTATATTTTTAATAATGTTATAATTTAATAATTTATAGCAATGGTATTCTTTATTGCAAGAGTTAAATTGAAGCTGTATTTAAAGGTGTAATGTATAGTTATAATTGATATTTCATAGACCTGTGTAGTCCATAAATAATTATAATAGTGCTAAGTAAATTTATTATTAAGAAGAAAGGATTTAGTATTTTAATTTTCATTAGGTTAAACCAAAGCTACTGTGATATATTTTAAAAAATTGCATTTATTATTGTGGTTAGATTGAACTTATTTAACCCCTTAACGACCGACGACGTATGCCATACGTCCTCAAAAAAAAAGCACTTAACGACCGAGGACGTATGGCATACGTCGTCGGTTTAACAGAGCACTGGAAGCGATCGAAATCGCTTCCAGCTGCTCTAACAGTATTGCAGGCTTGCCTTGATGTCTAGGCATCCTGCAATACTGTTCCCGAGTGCCGGGACCGGATTGATCACTCCCCCACGAGTGATCACTTCCGGTTTCGCTCCACGTGGAGCCCGGCAGTGTTTCAGAGCATCGGAAGCGATCGGACACGCTTCCGATGCTCTGCTTGTTTGCTAAGCGCCTCGGTGGGTCGAGGCACTTAGTTAGTTGTAAATTAAAATAAAAAATAAAATAAAAATAAAAACGATTAAAATAAAAAAAGCCCTAAATAGCCCCCCCCCTCCCCCTTCACTAGGCATCCAAGATGGCGATGCCCAGTGCATCATGGGGCCTCTGGGGGTGTCCCTAGCCTGCATCATCATAGGGGCAAGCTAGGGTCACCCAATCTGAGCCTCCCACCCTAAAAAAAAAATAAATAATAAAATACCCCATTTGTCTGATCATGTCAATATTTGTAAATATTGACTATGATCAGTGTGGATCTCCCTCCCTCTCCTCACTTGCCATTTTGTTGGAGAGAGAGAGAGACCTGTATTTAGCAGAGAGAGAGATTTATTTCTTTTATTTGTTAAAAAATATAGAACCAAAGGCTCTTTTCAGAGCCATTAACCCCTAGCTTGCCAGTGATCACTATATATCACTGGCAGTAACATAGGTGCACTTTTTTTTTGCTGCATTTTGCGGTCTGTGCGTTTTTTTAGGGGTTAATTTTGTTGTTGTAATTTTTTAAAAACCCAAAGGCTCTTTTCAGAAACATTTAGTTAATTTAATTTAATTTTCAGAGCCATTAACCCCTAGCTTGCCAGTGATCACTATATATCACTGGCAGTAGCATAGGTGCACTTTTTTTTTTGCTGCATTTTGCTGTCTGTGCATTTTTTTAGGGGTTAATTTTGTTGTTGTAATTTTTTAAAAACCCAAAGGCTCTTTTCAGAAACATTTAGTTAATTTAATTTAATTTTCAGAGCCATTAACCCCTAGCTTGCCAGTGATCGCTATAAATCACTGGCAGTTGCATAGCTGTACTTTTTTGCTGTCTGTGCATTTTTTTAGGGGTTAATTTTGTTGTTGTAATTTTTTAAAAACCCAAAGGCTCTTTTCAGAAACATTTAGTTAATTTAATTTAATTTTCAGAGCCATTAACCCCTAGCTTGCCAGTGATCGCTATAAATCACTGGCAGTTGCATAGCTGTACTTTTTTGCTGTCTGTGCATTTTTTTAGGGGTTAATTTTGTTGTTGTAATTTTTTAAAAACCCAAAGGCTCTTTTCAGAAACATTTAGTTAATTTAATTTAATTTTCAGAGCCATTAACCCCTAGCTTGCCAGTGATCGCTATAAATCACTGGCAGTAGCATAGCTGTACTTTTTTGCTAGTTAATTTAGTTAATTAATTTAGTTAATTTAATTTAATTTTCAGAGCCATTAACCCCTAGCTTGCCAGTGATCGCTATAAATCACTGGCAGTTGCATAGCTGTACTTTTTTGCTGTCTGTGCATTTTTTTAGGGGTTAATTTTGTTGTTGTAATTTTTTAAAAACCCAAAGGCTCTTTTCAGAAACATTTAGTTAATTTAATTTAATTTTCAGAGCCATTAACCTCTAGCTTGCCAGTGATCGCTATAAATCACTGGCAGTAGCATAGCTGTACTTTTTATTTAATTAATTTAGTTAATTTAATTTTTTTTAGTAATTGTTTTCTGTGACAGATACAAAAATGTCACAGAAAAGATATAGTGCTGAGGAGGCGTATGCCATCCTTGCGTCAGAGTCAGATGCCTCTATTTCTGACTCAGACCCCAATTTTGACCCTGCCATGTGCTCAGATACATCACTAGATGCAGTCTCAACTGATAGTGATGTATCTGTGGCTGCTAGCCCCCCTGCCAGCCCCCCTGCTAGCCCCCCTGCCAGAAGGAGGCGTGTTGCTGCCATTGCTGCTGAAGAGTGGGTAACGCCTCATCTCCAGAGGCCAGATATCCCACCCTTCACAGCAAATGCTGGCATAAATATAGATGTGGCAGGTTTTAGCCCCCAGCAGTTTCTGGAAGTGTTTCTGGGCGATGATATATTGGGGAACATTGTCGCCCAAACTAATTTATATGCCCATCAGTTCCGTGCTGCAAAGCCTGGAACATATTTGGCAAAGCAGCAATGGGTCCCCATCAATGTGCCAGAATTCAAAAAATTCTGGGCATTGACTATGCTGATGGGCATCATAAAGAAACCCTCCATTCGCTCCCACTGGAGTACTAGCCCCATCTGCTCTACCCCCATTTTCTCCCAGACTATGTCGAGGAAGAGGTATGAAATGATTCTGCATTTCATGCACTTCAGCGACAACAGCCTGTGCCCCCCTAGGGAGCATCCCCAATTTGACAGGCTGTATAAAATCCGCCCCCTGATAACCCACTTTTCTGCCAGGTTTGCAGAGGCTTATACACCTGGAAGGAATATATGCGTTGATGAATCCCTAATGAAGTATAAGGGAAGGCTGGGATTCAAGCAGTATATTCCTTCCAAACGCTCCAGATATGGGGTAAAGGTGTATAAGCTCTGTGACAGCGAGACTGGGTATACTCAGGCCTTCCGGGTGTATGAGGGAAAGGATAGCCACCTTGACCCTCCAGGTTGCCCAGAACATATGGGAACCACTGGCAAGATTGTCTGGGACCTGATATTACCCCTAATGAACAAAGGGTATCACTTGTACTTAGACAATTTTTATACAAGTGTCCTTTTGTTCAAGCTACTGTATTGCTTTGATACAGTAGCTTGCGGTACAATTAAAAAGAACTGCACAGGTTTCCCAGGACAGCTTGTACGCACCCGGCTACGAAGGGGGGAGACCTCAGCTCTGCGCCAAGAGGAGCTGTTGGCACTGAAGTACAGAGACAAGAAGGATGTATACCTTCTTACCACCATCCACACAGAGAGGACGGTGGCGGTTTCTGTACGTGGCAGAGCTGAGATCATAAGGAAGCCAGTGTGCATCAAGTCTTATAACCGGCATATGGGTGGGGTTGATCTGGCTGATCAGCTGCTGCAGCCCTACCTAATTATGCAGAAGACAAGGGCCTGGTACAAAAAGGTTGCAATTTACCTAATGCAGATTGCAACCCACAACGCTTTTTTGTTGTTCAAAAAAGCAAACCCCAGAGTTAAAAATACTTTTTTACAGTTTCAGCTCCAGATTATTACGGGGATTTTGTACCATGATGCACCTGCTCCCCGGGCGGTGATGGGAGAGAGCAGAGTTGGGGCTACCCATTTTATTTTTAAAATCCCCCCTACTGCCACAAAGCAGAAACCACAAAAAAAATGCAGAGTCTGTACCAAGAGGGGGAAGAGAAGGGACACCATATATTACTGTCCTGATTGCCCTGGACAGCCTGCACTCTGCATTGGGGACTGCTTCAAGCGGTACCATACAATGGTCAATTTTTAAAAAAATAAATACATTTGCTGTTACATATATATATATTTTTTTTGGTTATGTTTACAGTTAGATGTTTTTTTGTTTTTTTTACTTTTACTGTGCCAGATTTTTACATTTCACTACTCTATTTTTTTCTAAAATTGGGCCTGTTTTTTTTTAACCAAAACCCCTGTCAAACCTATGCATGGGGGACATAGGTGTTCTCAGGGTGCCTTGCAGAAAACAACCTGAAGTATGTTTTTGTAATAACTTACAACAGTCTCTCCTAAATTATAGTCAAAAAGCAATGTGTCTGTAAAAATGAAAATTGAAAAATTACCACCATACACTTTCTCCAATTTTTTGGGCTAAAACGGTTGCTTCAAAGGCATCAAAGCACACCATATACAATACCTTGGGGTGTCAACATTTAAAAAATATACACTTTGAATGCAATAAATAAAAGTGGGGTATGCGATAGGCCCCAAACTAAAGATAGGCCTATCAGAAGAAATACTCTCATTTTTAATAACTAAAATCACAAGTCATAAAATTGTAACATAACCTTCCCAAAATCCTGGCAAACCTATGCATGGGGGGCATAGGTGTACTCAGGGTGCCTTGCAGAAAACAACCTGAAGTATTCTTTTGCAATAACTTACAACAATCTCTCCTAAATCATAGTCAAAAAGCAATGTGTCTGTAAAAATGAAAATTGAAAAATTACCACCATATACTTTCTCCAATTTTTTGGGCTAAAACGGTTGCTTCAAAGGCATCAAAGCACACCATATACAATACCTTGGGGTGTCAACATTTAAAAAATATACACTTTGAATGCAATAAATAAAAGTGGGGTATGTGATAGGCCCCAAACTAAAGATAGGCCTATCAGAAGAAATACTCTCATTTTTAATAGCTAAAATCACAAGTCATAAAATTGTAACATAACCTTCCCAAAATCCTGGCAAACCTATGCATGGGGGGCATAGGTGTACTCAGGGTGCCTTGCAGAAAACAACCTGAAGTATTCTTTTGCAATAACTTACAACAATCTCTCCTAAATCATAGTCAAAAAGCAATGTGTCTGTAAAAATTAAAATTGAAAAATTACCACCATATACTTTCTCCAATTTTTTGGGCTAAAACGGTTGCTTCAAAGGCATCAAAGCACACCATATACAATACCTTGGGGTGTCAACATTTAAAAAATATACACTTTGAATGCAATAAATAAAAGTGGGGTATGTGATAGGCCCCAAACTAAAGATAGGCCTATCAGAAGAAATACTCTCATTTTTAATAACTAAAATCATGTAACATAACCTTCCCAAAATCCTGGCAAACCTATGCATGGGGGGCATAGGTGTACTCAGGGTGCCTTGCAGAAAACAACCTGAAGTATTCTTTTGCAATAACTTACAACAATCTCTCCTAAATCATAGTCAAAAAGCAATGTGTCTGTAAAAATGAAAATTGAAAAATTACCACCATATACTTTCTCCAATTTTTTGGGCTAAAACGGTTGCTTCAAAGGCATCAAAGCACACCATATACAATACCTTGGGGTGTCAACATTTAAAAAATATACACTTTGAATGCAATAAATAAAAGTGGGGTATGTGATAGGCCCCAAACTAAAGATAGGCCTATCAGAAGAAATACTCTCATTTTTAATAACTAAAATCATGTAACATAACCTTCCCAAAATCCTGGCAAACCTATGCATGGGGGGCATAGGTGTACTCAGGGTGCCTTGCACAAAACAACCTGAAGTATTCTTTTGCAATAACTTACAACAGTCTCTCCTAAATCATAGTAAAAAAGCAATGTGTCTGTAACAATGAAAATTGAAAAATTACCACCATATACTTTCTCCAATTTTTTGGGCTAAAACGGTTGCATCAAAGTCATCAAACCACTCCATGTATAATACCTTGGGGGGTCAACTTTTTAAATATAATCACATTTATGGAAAACAAATAAATTGGGGTATGTTAAAAGACCCCCAAAAAAAGACGATAGGCAAAGAAAATATGTTAAATGTGGAAAAAAAATCACAAACACATGTCAGACATTTGGCATTGCACCGCCCAAACAAGCCACCAAACCTATGCATAGGTGGTATCACTGAACTCAGGAGATGTTGGTGACCACATATTGGTGTCTTCTTTGGTAGTAACACATAACAGGAGCTGTGAATCCATGTCTAAAGTACAATGTATGTGAAAAATAACACAAAGAAATGAATGCCCAATAGTTTGACAAAGACTAGTGGTTGAATTAGTGTATGGAAAGTGTTAAAACACCTGCATTTGAAATACCCTAGGATGTCTACTTTTCAAAAATATATGGTTTTATGTGGGTAAATTACATTGGCCGGCTTCAGAAATGTCTTAAATAGAACATGGGTGCATGGGATGTGAAAATGGGAAGTGTAAAAAATGGAATACGCTTCCTAAAAATAAGGCCTTCTAGCCCCCAGAGAACCCAACACACCTATACATGGGTGGTATCACTGTACTCAGGAGATGTTGTTGAACACATATTGAGGTGTTTTTTGGCAGTAACACATAACAGGAACTGGGAATCCATGCCTAAAGTACAATGTGTGTGAAAAATAACACAAAAAAATGACTACCCAAAAGTTTGACAAAGACTGGTGGTTAAATAAGTTCATGGAAAGTGTGAAAATACCAGCATTTCAAATACCCTAGGGGGTCTACTTCTCAAAAATATATGGTTTTATGGGGGTAAATTTCATTGACCGGCTTCAGAAATGTCCCAAATAGGACATGGGTGCATGATGACCGATGTGAAAATTCCAAGTTGAAAAACTGGAATGCGCTTCCTAAAAATAAGGCCTTCTAGCCCCCAGAGAACCCAACACACCTATACATGGGTGGTATCACTGTACTCAGGAGATGTTGTTGAACACATATTGAGGTGTTTTTTGGCAGTAACACATAACAGGAACTGAGAATCCATGCCTAAAGTACAATGTGTGTGAAAAATAACACAAAAAAATGACTACCCAAAAGTTTGACAAAGACTGGTGGTTAAATAAGTTCATGGAAAGTGTGAAAATACCAGCATTTCAAATACCCTAGGGGGTCTACTTCTCAAAAATATATGGTTTTATGGGGGTAAATTTCATTGACCGGCTTCAGAAATGTCCCAAATAGGACATGGGTGCATGATGACCGATGTGAAAATTCCAAGTTGAAAAACTGGAATGCGCTTCCTAAAAATAAGGCCTTCTAGCCCCCAGAGAACCCAACACACCTATACATGGGTGGTATCACTGTACTCAGGAGATGTTGTTGAACACATATTGAGGTGTTTTTTTGGCAGTAACACATAACAGGAACTGAGAATCCATGCCTAAATTACAATGTGTGTGAAAAATAACACAAAAAAATGACTACCCAAAAGTTTGACAAAGACTGGTGGTTAAATAAGTTCATGGAAAGTGTGAAAATACCAGCATTTCAAATACCCTAGGGGGTCTACTTCTCAAAAATATATGGTTTTATGGGGGTAAATTTCATTGACCGGCTTCAGAAATGTCCCAAATAGGACATGGGTGCATGATGACCGATGTGAAAATTCCAAGTTGAAAAACTGGAATGCGCTTCCTAAAAATAAGGCCTTCTAGCCCCCAGAGAACCCAACACACCTATACATGGGTGGTATCACTGTACTCAGGAGATGTTGTTGAACACATATTGAGGTGTTGTTTGGCAGTAACACATAACAGGAACTGGGAATCCATGCCTAAAGTACAATGTGTGTGAAAAATAACACAAAAAAATGACTACCCAAAAGTTTGACAAAGACTGGTGGTTAAATAAGTTCATGGAAAGTGTGAAAATACCAGCATTTCAAATACCCTAGGGGGTCTACTTCTCAAAAATATATGGTTTTATGGGGGTAAATTTCATTGACCGGCTTCAGAAATGTCCCAAATAGGACATGGGTGCATGATGACCGATGTGAAAATTCCAAATTGAAAAACTGGAATGCGCTTCCTAAAAATAAGGCCTTCTAGCCCCCAGAGAACCCAACACACCTATACATAGGTGGTATCACTGTACTCAGGAGATGTTGTTGAACACATATTGAGGTGCTTTTTGGCAGTAACACATAACAGGAACTGAGAATCCATGCCTAAAATACAATGTGTGTGAAAAATAACACAAAAAAATGACTACCCAAAAGTTTGACAAAGACTGGTGGTTGAATTAGTGCATGGAAAGTGTGAAAATACCAGCATTTGAAATACCCTAGGGTGTCTACTTTTCAAAAATATATGGTTTGATGGGGGTAAATTCCATTGGCCAGCTTCAGAAATGTCCCAAATAGGACATGGGTGCATGATGACCGATGTGAAAATTCCAAGTTGAAAAACTGGAATGCGCTTCCTAAAATTAAGGCCTTTTAGCCCCCAGAGAACCCGACACACCTATACATGGGTGGTATCACTGTACTCAGGAGATGTTGTTGAACACATATTGAGGTGTTTTTTGGCAGTAACACATAACAGGAACTGAGAATCCATGCCTAAAGTACAATGTGTGTGAAAAATAACACAAAATAATGACTACCCAAAAGTTTGACAAAGACTGGTGGTTGAATTAGTGCATGGAAAGTGTTAAAATACAAGCATTTGAAATACCCTAGGGTGTCTACTTTTCAAAAATATATGGTTTGATGGGGGTAAATTCCATTGACCAGCTTCAGAAATGTCCCAAATAGGACATGGGTGCATGATGACCGATGTGAAAATTCCAAGTTGAAAAACTGGAATGCGCTTCCTAAAAATAAGGCCTTCTAGCCCCCAGAGAACCCAACACACCTATACATGGGTGGTATCACTGTACTCAGGAGATGTTGTTGAACACATATTGAGGTGTTTTTTGGCAGTAACACATAACAGGAACTGAGAATCCATGCCTAAAGTACAATGTGTGTGAAAAATAACACAAAAAAATGACTACCCAAAAGTTTGACAAAGACTGGTGGTTAAATAAGTTCATGGAAAGTGTGAAAATACCAGCATTTCAAATACCCTAGGGGGTCTACTTCTCAAAAATATATGGTTTTATGGGGGTAAATTTCATTGACCGGCTTCAGAAATGTCCCAAATAGGACATGGGTGCATGATGACCGATGTGAAAATTCCAAGTTGAAAAACTGGAATGCGCTTCCTAAAAATAAGGCCTTCTAGCCCCCAGAGAACCCAACACACCTATACATGGGTGGTATCACTGTACTCAGGAGATGTTGTTGAACACATATTGAGGTGTTTTTTGGCAGTAACACATAACAGGAACTGGGAATCCATGCCTAAAGTACAATGTGTGTGAAAAATAACACAAAAAAATGACTACCCAAAAGTTTGACAAAGACTGGTGGTTAAATAAGTTCATGGAAAGTGTGAAAATACCAGCATTTCAAATACCCTAGGGGGTCTACTTCTCAAAAAACATAATTTATGTAAGAACTTACCTGATAAATTCATTTCTTTCATATTAACAAGAGTCCATGAGCTAGTGACGTATGGGATATACATTCCTACCAGGAGGGGCAAAGTTTCCCAAACCTTAAAATGCCTACAAATACACCCCTCACCACACCCACAAATCAGTTTAACGAATAGCCAAGAAGTGGGGTGATAAGAAAAAAAGTGCGAAGCATATAAAATAAGGAATTGGAATAATTGTGCTTTATACAAAAAAATCATAACCACCACAAAAAAGGGTGGGCCTCATGGACTCTTGTTAATATGAAAGAAATGAATTTATCAGGTAAGTTCTTACATAAATTATGTTTTCTTTCATGTAATTAACAAGAGTCCATGAGCTAGTGACGTATGGGATAATGACTACCCAAGATGTGGATCTTTCCACACAAGAGTCACTAGAGAGGGAGGGATAAAATAAAGACAGCCAATTCCTGCTGAAAATAATCCACACCCAAAATAAAGTTTAACAAAAAACATAAGCAGAAGATTCAAACTGAAACCGCTGCCTGAAGAACTTTTCTACCAAAAACTGCTTCAGAAGAAGAAAATACATCAAAATGGTAGAATTTAGTAAAAGTATGCAAAGAGGACCAAGTTGCTGCTTTGCAGATCTGGTCAACCGAAGCTTCATTCCTAAACGCCCAGGAAGTAGATACTGACCTAGTAGAATGAGCTGTAATTCTCTGAGGCGGAATTTTACCCGACTCAACATAGGCAAGATGAATTAAAGATTTCAACCAAGATGCCAAAGAAATGGCAGAAGCTTTCTGGCCTTTCCTAGAACCGGAAAAGATAACAAATAGACTAGAAGTCTTACGGAAAGATTTCGTAGCTTCAACATAATATTTCAAAGCTCTAACAACATCCAAAGAATGCAATGATTTCTCCTTAGAATTCTTAGGATTAGGACATAATGAAGGAACCACAATTTCTCTACTAATGTTGTTGGAATTCACAACTTTAGGTAAAAATTCAAAAGAAGTTCGCAACACCGCCTTATCCTGATGAAAAATCAGAAAAGGAGACTCACACGAAAGAGCAGATAATTCAGAAACTCTTCTAGCAGAAGAGATGGCCAAAAGGAACAAAACTTTCCAAGAAAGTAATTTAATGTCCAATGAATGCATAGGTTCAAACGGAGGAGCTTGAAGAGATCCAGAACCAAATTCAAACTCCAAGGAGGAGAAATTGACTTAATGACAGGTTTTATACGAACCAAAGCTTGTACAAAACAATGAATATCAGGAAGAATAGCAATCTTTCTGTGAAAAAGAACAGAAAGAGCGGAGATTTGTCCTTTCAAAGAACTCGCGGACAAACCCTTATCTAAACCATCCTGAAGAAACTGTAAAATTCTCGGTATTCTAAAAGAATGCCAAGAAAAATGATGAGAAAGACACCAAGAAATATAAGTCTTCCAGACTCTATAATATATCTCTCGAGATACAGATTTACGAGCCTGTAACATAGTATTAATCACGGAGTCAGAGAAACCTCTATGACCAAGAATCAAGCGTTCAATCTCCATACCTTTAAATTTAAGGATTTCAGATCCGGATGGAAAAAAGGACCTTGTGACAGAAGGTCTGGTCTTAACGGAAGAGTCCATGGTTGGCAAGATGCCATCCGGACAAGATCCGCATACCAAAACCTGTGAGGCCATGCCGGAGCTATTAGCAGAACAAACGAGCATTCCCTCAGAATCTTGGAGATTACTCTTGGAAGAAGAACTAGAGGCGGAAAGATATAGGCAGGATGATACTTCCAAGGAAGTGATAATGCATCCACTGCCTCCGCCTGAGGATCCCGGGATCTGGACAGATACCTGGGAAGTTTCTTTTTTAGATGAGAGGCCATCAGATCTATCTCTGGGAGCCCCCACATTTGAACAATCTGAAGAAATACCTCTGGGTGAAGAGACCATTCGCCCGGATGCAACGTTTGGCGACTGAGATAATCCGCTTCCCAATTGTCTACACCTGGGATATGAACCGCAGAGATTAGACAGGAGCTGGATTCCGCCCAAACCAAAATTCGAGATACTTCTTTCATAGCCAGAGGACTGTGAGTCCCTCCTTGATGATTGATGTATGCCACAGTTGTGACATTGTCTGTCTGAAAACAAATGAACGATTCTCTCTTCAGAAGAGGCCAAAACTGAAGAGCTCTGAAAACTGCACGGAGTTCCAAGATATTGATCGGTAATCTCACCTCCTGAGATTCCCAAACTCCTTGTGCCGTCAGAGATCCCCACACAGCTCCCCAACCTGTGAGACTTGCATCTGTTGAAATTACAGTCCAGGTCGGAAGAACAAAAGAAGCCCCCTGAATTAAACGAAGGTGATCTGTCCACCACGTTAGAGAGTGCCGAACAATCGGTTTTAAAGATATTAATTGATATATCTTTGTGTAATCCCTGCACCATTGGTTCAGCATACAGAGCTGAAGAGGTCGCATGTGAAAACGAGCAAAGGGGATCGCGTCCGATGCAGCAGTCATAAGACCTAGAATTTCCATGCATAAGGCTACCGAAGGGAATGATTGAGACTGAAGGTTTCGACAGGCTGTAATCAATTTTAGACGTCTCTTGTCTGTTAAAGACAGAGTCATGGACACTGAATCTATCTGGAAACCCAGAAAGGTTACCCTTGTTTGAGGAATCAAAGAACTTTTTGGTAAATTGATCCTCCAACCATGATCTTGAAGAAACAACACAAGTCGATTCGTATGAGACTCTGCTAAATGTAAAGACTGAGCAAGTACCAAGATATCGTCCAAATAAGGAAATACCACAATACCCTGTTCTCTGATTACAGACAGAAGGGCACCGAGAATCTTTGTGAAAATTCTTGGAGCTGTAGCAAGGCCAAACGGTAGAGCCACAAATTGGTAATGCTTGTCTAGAAAAGAGAATCTCAGGAACTGATAATGATCTGGATGAATCGGAATATGCAGATATGCATCCTGTAAATCTATTGTGGACATATAATTCCCTTGCTGAACAAAAGGCAATATAGTCCTTACAGTTACCATCTTGAACGTTGGTATCCTTACATAACGATTCAATAATTTTAGATCCAGAACTGGTCTGAAGGAATTCTCCTTCTTTGGTACAATGAAGAGATTTGAATAAAACCCCATCCCCTGTTCCGGAACTGGAACTGGCATAATTACTCCAGCCAACTCTAGATCTGAAACACAATTCAGAAATGCTTGAGCTTTCACTGGATTTACTGGGACATGGGAAAGAAAAAATCTCTTTGCAGGAGGTCTCATCTTGAAACCAATTCTGTACCCTTCTGAAACAATGTTCTGAATCCAAAGATTGTGAACAGAATTGATCCAAATTTCTTTGAAAAAACGTAACCTGCCCCCTACCAGCTGAACTGGAATGAGGGCCGTACCTTCATGTGAACTTAGAAGCAGGCTTTGCCTTTCTAGCAGGCTTGGATCTATTCCAGACTGGAGATGGTTTCCAAACTGAAACTGCTCCTGAGGACGAAGGATCAGGCTTTTGTTCTTTGTTGAAACGAAAGGAACGAAAACGATTGTTAGCCCTGTTTTTACCTTTAGACTTTTTATCCTGTGGTAAAAAAGTTCCTTTCCCACCAGTAACAGTTGAAATAATAGAATCCAACTGAGAACCAAATAATTTGTTTCCCTGGAAAGAAATGGAAAGTAGAGTTGATTTAGAAGCCATATCAGCATTCCAGGTCTTAAGCCATAAAGCTCTTCTGGCTAAGATAGCCAGAGACATAAATCTAACATCAACTCTAATAATATCAAAAATGGCATCACAGATGAAATTATTAGCATGCTGGAGAAGAATAATAATATCATGAGAATCACGATTTGTTACTTGTTGCGCTAGAGTTTCCAACCAAAAAGTTGAAGCTGCAGCAACATCAGCCAATGATATAGCAGGTCTAAGAAGATTACCTGAACATAGATAAGCTTTTCTTAGAAAAGATTCAATTTTTCTATCTAAAGGATCCTTAAACGAGGTACCATCTGACGTAGGAATGGTAGTACGTTTAGCAAGGGTAGAAATAGCCCCATCAACTTTAGGGATTTTGTCCCAAAATTCTAACCTGTCAGGCGGAACAGGATATAATTGCTTAAAACGTTTAGAAGGAGTAAATGAATTACCCAATTTATCCCATTCCTTAGCAATTACTGCAGAAATAGCATTAGGAACAGGAAAGACTTCTGGAATAACCGCAGGAGCTTTAAAAACCTTATCCAAACGTATAGAATTAGTATCAAGAGGACTAGAATCCTCTATTTCTAAAGCAATTAGTACTTCTTTAAGTAAAGAGCGAATAAATTCCATCTTAAATAAATATGAAGATTTATCAGCATCAATCTCTGAGATAGAATCCTCTGAACCAGAAGAGTCCAAAGAATCAGAATGATGGTGTTCATTTAAAAATTCATCTGTAGAGAGAGAAGATTTAAAAGACTTTTTACGTTTACTAGAAGGAGAAATAACAGACAAAGCCTTCTTTATGGATTCAGAAACAAAATCTCTTATGTTATCAGGAACATTCTGCACCTTAGATGTTGAGGGAACTGCAACAGGCAATGGTACATCACTAAAGGAAATATTATCTGCTTTAACAAGTTTGTCATGACAATTATTACAAACAACAGCTGGAGGAATAGCTACCAAAAGTTTACAGCAGATACACTTAGCTTTGGTAGATCCAGCAGGCAGTGGTTTTCCTGTAGTATCTTCTGGCTCAGATGCAACGTGAGACATCTTGCAATATGTAAGAGAAAAAACAACATATAAAGCAAAATAGATCAAATTCCTTATAAGACAGTTTCAGGAATGGGAAAAAAATGCCAAACATCAAGCTTCTAGCAACCAGAAGCAAATGAAAAATGAGACTGAAATAATGTGGAGACAAAAGCGACGCCCATATTTTTTGGCGCCAAATAAGACGCCCACATTATTTGGCGCCTAAATGCTTTTGGCGCCAAAAATGACGCCACATCCGGAACGCTGACATTTTTGGCGCAAAATAACGTCAAAAATGACGCAACTTCCGGCGACACGTATGACGCCGGAAACGGAAAAGAATTTTTGCGCCAAAAAAGTCCGCGCCAAGAATGACGCAATAAAATGAAGCATTTTCAGCCCCCGCGAGCCTAACAGCCCACAGGGAAAAAAGTCAAATTTTTGAGGTAAGAAAAAATATGATAATTTAAAGCATAATCCCAAATATGAAACTGACTGTCTGGAAATAAGGAAAGTTGAACATTCTGAGTCAAGGCAAATAAATGTTTGAATACATATATTTAGAACTTTATAAATAAAGTGCCCAACCATAGCTTAGAGTGTCACAGAAAATAAGATTTACTTACCCCAGGACACTCATCTACATGTTTGTAGAAAGCCAAACCAGTACTGAAACGAGAATCAGTAGAGGAAATGGTAAATATAAGAGTATATCGTCGATCTGAAAAGGGAGGTAAGAGATGAATCTCTACGACCGATAACAGAGAACCTTATGAAATAGACCCCGTAGAAGGAGATCACTGCATTCAATAGGCAATACTCTCTTCACATCCCTCTGACATTCACTGCACGCTGAGAGGAAAACCGGGCTCCAACTTGCTGCGGAGCGCATATCAACGTAGAATCTAGCACAAACTTACTTCACCACCTCCCTTGGAGGCAAAGTTTGTAAAACTGATTTGTGGGTGTGGTGAGGGGTGTATTTGTAGGCATTTTAAGGTTTGGGAAACTTTGCCCCTCCTGGTAGGAATGTATATCCCATACGTCACTAGCTCATGGACTCTTGTTAATTACATGAAAGAAATATATGGTTTTATGGGGGTAAATTTCATTGACCGGCTTCAGAAATGTCCCAAATAGGACATGGGTGCATGATGACCGATGTGAAAATTCCAAATTGAAAAACTGGAATGCGCTTCCTAAAAATAAGGCCTTCTAGCCCCCAGAGAACCCAACACACCTATACATAGGTGGTATCACTGTACTCAGGAGATGTTGTTGAACACATATTGAGGTGCTTTTTGGCAGTAACACATAACAGGAACTGAGAATCCATGCCTAAAATACAATGTGTGTGAAAAATAACACAAAAAAATGACTACCCAAAAGTTTGACAAAGACTGGTGGTTGAATTAGTGCATGGAAAGTGTGAAAATACCAGCATTTGAAATACCCTAGGGTGTCTACTTTTCAAAAATATATGGTTTGATGGGGGTAAATTCCATTGGCCAGCTTCAGAAATGTCCCAAATAGGACATGGGTGCATGATGACCGATGTGAAAATTCCAAGTTGAAAAACTGGAATGCGCTTCCTATAATTAAGGCCTTTTAGCCCCCAGAGAACCCGACACACCTATACATGGGTGGTATCACTGTACTCAGGAGATGTTGTTGAACACATATTGAGGTGTTTTTTGGCAGTAACACATAACAGGAACTGAGAATCCATGCCTAAAGTACAATGTGTGTGAAAAATAACACAAAATAATGACTACCCAAAAGTTTGACAAAGACTGGTGGTTGAATTAGTGCATGGAAAGTGTTAAAATACAAGCATTTGAAATACCCTAGGGTGTCTACTTTTCAAAAATATATGGTTTGATGGGGGTAAATTCCATTGACCAGCTTCAGAAATGTCCCAAATAGGACATGGGTGCATGATGACCGATGTGAAAATTCCAAGTTGAAAAACTGGAATGCGCTTCCTAAAATTAAGGCCTTTTAGCCCCCAGAGAACCCGACACACCTATACATGGGTGGTATCACTGTACTCAGGAGATGTTGTTGAACACATATTGAGGTTTTTTTTGGTAGTAACACATAACAGGAACTGAGAATCCATGCCTAAAGTACAATGTGTGTGAAAAATAACACAAAATAATGACTTCCCAAAAGTTTGACAAAGACTGGTGGTTGAATTAGTGCATGGAAAGTGTTAAAAACATAATTTATGTAAGAACTTACCTGATAAATTCATTTCTTTCATATTAACAAGAGTCCATGAGCTAGTGACGTATGGGATATACATTCCTACCAGGAGGGGCAAAGTTTCCCAAACCTTAAAATGCCTATAAATACACCCCTCACCACACCCACAAATCAGTTTAACGAATAGCCAAGAAGTGGGGTGATAAGAAAAAAAGTGCGAAGCATATAAAATAAGGAATTGGAATAATTGTGCTTTATACAAAAAAATCATAACCACCACAAAAAAGGGTGGGCCTCATGGACTCTTGTTAATATGAAAGAAATGAATTTATCAGGTAAGTTCTTACATAAATTATGTTTTCTTTCATGTAATTAACAAGAGTCCATGAGCTAGTGACGTATGGGATACTGACTACCCAAGATGTGGATCTTTCCACACAAGAGTCACTAGAGAGGGAGGGAAAAAATAAAGACAGCCAATTCCTGCTGAAAATAATCCACACCCAAAATAAAGTTTAACAAAAAACATAAGCAGAAGATTCAAACTGAAACCGCTGCCTGAAGAACTTTTCTACCAAAAACTGCTTCAGAAGAAGAAAATACATCAAAATGGTAGAATTTAGTAAAAGTATGCAAAGAGGACCAAGTTGCTGCTTTGCAGATCTGGTCAACCGAAGCTTCATTCCTAAACGCCCAGGAAGTAGATACTGACCTAGTAGAATGAGCTGTAATTCTCTGAGGCGGAATTTTACCCGACTCAACATAGGCAAGATGAATTAAAGATTTCAACCAAGATGCCAAAGAAATGGCAGAAGCTTTCTGGCCTTTCCTAGAACCGGAAAAGATAACAAATAGACTAGAAGTCTTACGGAAAGATTTCGTAGCTTCAACATAATATTTCAAAGCTCTAACAACATCCAAAGAATGCAACGATTTCTCCTTAGAATTCTTAGGATTAGGACATAATGAAGGAACCACAATTTCTCTACTAATGTTGTTGGAATTCACAACTTTAGGTAAAAATTCAAAAGAAGTTCGCAACACCGCCTTATCCTGATGAAAAATCAGAAAAGGAGACTCACAAGAAAGAGCAGATAATTCAGAAACTCTTCTAGCAGAAGAGATGGCCAAAAGGAACAAAACTTTCCAAGAAAGTAATTTAATGTCCAATGAATGCATAGGTTCAAACGGAGGAGCTTGAAGAGCTCCCAGAACCAAATTCAAACTCCAAGGAGGAGAAATTGACTTAATGACAGGTTTTATACGAACCAAAGCTTGTACAAAACAATGAATATCAGGAAGAATAGCAATCTTTCTGTGAAAAAGAACAGAAAGAGCGGAGATTTGTCCTTTCAAAGAACTTGCGGACAAACCCTTATCTAAACCATCCTGAAGAAACTGTAAAATTCTCGGTATTCTAAAAGAATGCCAAGAAAAATGATGAAAAAGACACCAAGAAATATAAGTCTTCCAGACTCTATAATATATCTCTCGAGATACAGATTTACGAGCCTGTAACATAGTATTAATCACGGAGTCAGAGAAACCTCTTTGACCAAGAATCAAGCGTTCAATCTCCATACCTTTAAATTTAAGGATTTCAGATCCGGATGGAAAAAAGGACCTTGTGACAGAAGGTCTGTTCTTAACGGAAGAGTCCATGGTTGGCAAGATGCCATCCGGACAAGATCCGCATACCAAAACCTGTGAGGCCATGCCGGAGCTATTAGCAGAACAAACGAGCATTCCCTCAGAATCTTGGAGATTACTCTTGGAAGAAGAACTAGAGGCGGAAAGATATAGGCAGGATGATACTTCCAAGGAAGTGATAATGCATCCACTGCCTCCGCCTGAGGATCCCGGGATCTGGACAGATACCTGGGAAGTTTCTTGTTTAGATGAGAGGCCATCAGATCTATCTCTGGGAGCCCCCACATTTGAACAATCTGAAGAAATACCTCTGGGTGAAGAGACCATTCGCCCGGATGCAACGTTTGGCGACTGAGATAATCCGCTTCCCAATTGTCTACACCTGGGATATGAACCGCAGAGATTAGACAGGAGCTGGATTCCGCCCAAACCAAAATTCGAGATACTTCTTTCATAGCCAGAGGACTGTGAGTCCCTCCTTGATGATTGATGTATGCCACAGTTGTGACATTGTCTGTCTGAAAACAAATGAACGATTCTCTCTTCAGAAGAGGCCAAAACTGAAGAGCTCTGAAAACTGCACGGAGTTCCAAGATATTGATCGGTAATCTCACCTCCTGAGATTCCCAAACTCCTTGTGCCGTCAGAGATCCCCACACAGCTCCCCAACCTGTGAGACTTGCATCTGTTGAAATTACAGTCCAGGTCGGAAGAACAAAAGAAGCCCCCTGAATTAAACGAAGGTGATCTGTCCACCACGTTAGAGAGTGTCGAACAATCGGTTTTAAAGATATTAATTGATATATCTTTGTGTAATCCCTGCACCATTGGTTCAGCATACAGAGCTGAAGAGGTCGCATGTGAAAACGAGCAAAGGGGATCGCATCCGATGCAGCAGTCATAAGACCTAGAATTTCCATGCATAAGGCTACCGAAGGGAATGATTGAGACTGAAGGTTTCGACAAGCTGTAATCAATTTTAGACGTCTCTTGTCTGTTAAAGACAGAGTCATGGACACTGAATCTATCTGGAAACCCAGAAAGGTTACCCTTGTTTGAGGAATCAAAGAACTTTTTGGTAAATTGATCCTCCAACCATGATCTTGAAGAAACAACACAAGTCGATTCGTATGAGATTCTGCTAAATGTAAAGACTGAGCAAGTACCAAGATATCGTCCAAATAAGGAAATACCACAATACCCTGTTCTCTGATTACAGACAGAAGGGCACCGAGAATCTTTGTGAAAATTCTTGGAGCTGTAGCAAGGCCAAACGGTAGAGCCACAAATTGGTAATGCTTGTCTAGAAAAGAGAATCTCAGGAACTGATAATGATCTGGATGAATCGGAATATGCAGATATGCATCCTGTAAATCTATTGTGGACATATAATTCCCTTGCTGAACAAAAGGCAATATAGTCCTTACAGTTACCATCTTGAACGTTGGTATCCTTACATAACGATTCAATAATTTTAGATCCAGAACTGGTCTGAAGGAATTCTCCTTCTTTGGTACAATGAAGAGATTTGAATAAAACCCCATCCCCTGTTCCGGAACTGGAACTGGCATAATTACTCCAGCCAACTCTAGATCTGAAACACAATTCAGAAATGCTTGAGCTTTCACTGGATTTACTGGGACACGGGAAAGAAAAAATCTCTTTGCAGGAGGTCTCAACTTGAAACCAATTCTGTACCCTTCTGAAACAATGTTCTGATCCAAAGATTGTGAACAGAATTGATCCAAATTTTTTTGAAAAAACGTAACCTGCCCCCTACCAGCTGAACTGGAATGAGGGCCGTACCTTCATGTGAACTTAGAAGCAGGCTTTGCCTTTCTAGCAGGCTTGGATTTATTCCAGACTGGAGATGGTTTCCAAACTGAAACTGCTCCTGAGGACGAAGGATCAGGCTTTTGTTCTTTGTTGAAACGAAAGGAACGAAAACGATTGTTAGCCCTGTTTTTACCTTTAGACTTTTTATCCTGTGGTAAAAAAGTTCCTTTCCCACCAGTAACAGTTGAAATAATAGAATCCAACTGAGAACCAAATAATTTGTTTCCCTGGAAAGAAATGGAAAGTAGAGTTGATTTAGAAGCCATATCAGCATTCCAGGTCTTAAGCCATAAAGCTCTTCTGGCTAAGATAGCCAGAGACATAAACCTAACATCAACTCTAATAATATCAAAAATGGCATCACAGATGAAATTATTAGCATGCTGGAGAAGAATAATAATATCATGAGAATCACGATTTGTTACTTGTTGCGCTAGAGTTTCCAACCAAAAAGTTGAAGCTGCAGCAACATCAGCCAATGATATAGCAGGTCTAAGAAGATTACCTGAACATAGATAAGCTTTTCTTAGAAAAGATTCAATTTTTCTATCTAAAGGATCCTTAAACGAGGTACCATCTGACGTAGGAATGGTAGTACGTTTAGCAAGGGTAGAAATAGCCCCATCAACTTTAGGGATTTTGTCCCAAAATTCTAACCTGTCAGGCGGAACAGGATATAATTGCTTAAAACGTTTAGAAGGAGTAAATGAATTACCCAATTTATCCCATTCCTTGGAAATTACAGCAGAAATAGCATTAGGAACAGGAAAGACTTCTGGAATAACCGCAGGAGCTTTAAAAACCTTATCCAAACGTATAGAATTAGTATCAAGAGGACTAGAATCCTCTATTTCTAAAGCAATTAGTACTTCTTTAAGTAAAGAGCGAATAAATTCCATCTTAAATAAATATGAAGATTTATCAGCATCAATCTCTGAGATAGAATCCTCTGAACCAGAAGAGTCCAAAGAATCAGAATGATGGTGTTCATTTAAAAATTCATCTGTAGAGAGAGAAGATTTAAAAGACTTTTTACGTTTACTAGAAGGAGAAATAACAGACAAAGCCTTCTTTATGGATTCAGAAACAAAATCTCTTATGTTATCAGGAACATTCTGCACCTTAGATGTTGAGGGAACTGCAACAGGCAATGGTACATCACTAAAGGAAATATTATCTGCTTTAACAAGTTTGTCATGACAATTATTACAAACAACAGCTGGAGGAATAGCTACCAAAAGTTTACAGCAGATACACTTAGCTTTGGTAGATCCAGCAGGCAGTGGTTTTCCTGTAGTATCTTCTGGCTCAGATGCAACGTGAGACATCTTGCAATATGTAAGAGAAAAAACAACATATAAAGCAAAATAGATCAAATTCCTTATAAGACAGTTTCAGGAATGGGAAAAAATGCCAAACATCAAGCTTCTAGCAACCAGAAGCAAATGAAAAATGAGACTGAAATAATGTGGAGACAAAAGCGACGCCCATATTTTTTAGCGCCAAATAAGACGCCCACATTATTTGGCGCCTAAATGCTTTTGGCGCCAAAAATGACGCCACATCCGGAACGCCGACATTTTTGGCGCAAAATAACGTCAAAAAATGACGCAACTTCCGGCGACACGTATGACGCCGGAAACGGAAAAGAATTTTTGCGCCAAAAAAGTCCGCGCCAAGAATGACGCAATAAAATGAAGCATTTACAGCCCCCGCGAGCCTAACAGCCCACAGGGAAAAAAGTCAAATTTTTGAGGTAAGAAAAAATATGATAATTCAATGCATAATCCCAAATATGAAACTGACTGTCTGGAAATAAGGAAAGTTGAACATTCTGAGTCAAGGCAAATAAATGTTTGAATACATATATTTAGAACTTTATAAATAAAGTGCCCAACCATAGCTTAGAGTGTCACAGAAAATAAGACTTACTTACCCCAGGACACTCATCTACATGTTTGTAGAAAGCCAAACCAGTACTGAAACGAGAATCAGTAGAGGAAATGGTAAATATAAGAGTATATCGTCGATCTGAAAAGGGAGGTAAGAGATGAATCTCTACGACCGATAACAGAGAACCTTATGAAATAGACCCCGTAGAAGGAGATCACTGCATTCAATAGGCAATACTCTCTTCACATCCCTCTGACATTCACTGCACGCTGAGAGGAAAACCGGGCTCCAACTTGCTGCGGAGCGCATATCAACGTAGAATCTAGCACAAACTTACTTCACCACCTCCCTTGGAGGCAAAGTTTGTAAAACTGATTTGTGGGTGTGGTGAGGGGTGTATTTATAGGCATTTTAAGGTTTGGGAAACTTTGCCCCTCCTGGTAGGAATGTATATCCCATACGTCACTAGCTCATGGACTCTTGTTAATTACATGAAAGAAATACAAGCATTTGAAATACCCTAGGGTGTCTACTTTTCAAAAATATATGGTTTTATGGGGGTAAATTCCATTGACCAGCTTCAGAAATGTCCCAAATAGGACATGGGTGCATGATGACCGATGTGAAAATTCCAAGTTGAAAAACTGGAATGCGCTCCCTAAAAATAAGAGCTTTTAGCCCCCCGAGAACCCGACACACCTATACATGGGTGGTATCACTGTACCCAGGAGATGCTGCTGAAGACATATGAGGGTGTTATTAGGCAGTAACCCTTAATATTATCAGTAAATGTATTCTTAAATTGCTATTTTGTAAAAAAATCTAATTATTTTTTTTTCCCCCCCAAACTTTGGCATAGATTGGTGGTAAAATGGTTGCATGAAAAAAGTCAAAATACCCCAAGTTTAATACCTTAGGTTGTCTTCTTTTAAAAAATATATACATTTGAAGGGTTATTCAGGGATTCATGACAGATATTGGTGTTACAATGTAACTATCGCCAATTTTGAAAAAACATGGTTTTGAAATAGCAAAGTGCTACTTGTACTTATTGCCCTATAACTTGCAAAAAAAGCAAAGAACATGTAAACATTGGGTATTTATAAACTCAGGACAAAATTTAGAAACTGTTTAGCATTGGTATTTTATGGTGGTTGTAGATGTGTAAGAGATTTTGGGGCTCAAAGTTAGAAAAAGTGCATTTTTTTTTCATTTTTTCCTCATATTTTATATTTTTTTTTCATAGTAAATTATAAGATATGATGAAAATAATCATATCTTTAGAAAGTCCATTTAATGGCGAGAAAAACAGTATATAATATGTGTGGGTACAGTAAATGAGTAAGAGGAAAATTACAGTTAAACACAAACATCGCAGAAATGCAAAAATAGCCTTGGTCCCAGATGGTCAACAAATTGAAAAGTGGTCTGGTCACTAAGGGGTTAATTCAATATTAATTGGTATATGTTGAATTGTCGTGTGAAATCTCTGGTTGATTATTTCAAGTACTATAAGACTATTTTAGTCCAAATAGTGAATTATATCTTTCTGGAAATTCCATTAGGCTTACTGAATTTGAACTAAGACTCTTAGTATAATCTAAGGATTTATTTGCTAATTTTGCTATTAATTTAGTCATCCATATTTTGGTATCTACTGTATTAATTGGAGATATTGCTGAAGATAATTTTATGATTGTTATTAATTATTAATAAATATAATAATATAATTGGTGGCAACATTCAGATAAATACACCAACATTTTACTTTCTACAAAAAAATATTCTATTACACCAGTGCTTACTAATTTACTTCAAAGGTAAACATTAAAACAGAATGTTGATAACTCAAGTGTAAGTTTTGTAAATTAAGTAAACCCGCCTGTCTTTTTTTGAGGGAAATAAATCAATAACATTTTCGTTGAATTTAGGCATGTAATTTATCAATTTTTTTTCAATTGTGAGCATGGCTAGAGCGGTCAGTCTATCCTCAGTTATGGTGCTCCTTAGAAATGTCTTAACTCGTTTTAAAGTTGCAAAACATCTCTCAGCCTCAGCAGTTGTCACGGGAATAGTCAAACTAATTTGCAACAGTTTGTAGGTCTCCGAGAAAGTAGTGTCCAAGTTATTTTCTATCACAAACTGTAGAAGACTAATGGCACCATTCATATTTCTGAAATCTGGTCTTCTGTAAATTACTCCTAGTTCAGTTTTCAGACGATCTTTCTGTAATATGGGAGAAACAGTTGATGTTTGGTCAAGAAGCCGATTTGGAAAAATTTTCTCGTAATCCTCAAATTTTTCAGATTGGAGGAGAGAAACTGCCGAGTAGTGAGTTATAAAAGAAAATCTATCTTTTACTTGATTCATGATAACATCGCATATCTCTTAAGCTGCCACAGTTTGAGTAATGTGAATATTTTCTCTCTTCCTTTTCCTGGATGTTTCCTCTGTTTCTGATATCGTCATGGTTACTGTGTCCATTCTTTTCCTTTCTTTTTCCATTGTCTGCTGGAAAGTGTTAACATGTTTTCGAATGAGTGCTGCATCTGTTAGTGTTTTCTGAAGTTGGTTGTATAACACATCTACATATGACATAATATTGTGAAAAACTGTAAGCCAAAACACAAATACCGAGCCTTCTAACATACGCCGAATAGCCCCTGCTTGATTTATTGCTAAAACGTTTTTTATGTTGACTCTATTTTTTCCATGCATTCAATTAACTGTTCCCTGTTTTAAAATACTGTATTGACGGTTCAACTCTTGAAATTCCACCTGGTGGCTGGACCATGAGGTATCCTCCTAACAGTTTCATCTAGAATAGCTATCCTTTGTGGCGAGTTACTGAAAAAGTTAGTAATGTCACTTAGGTTTGGAAATTTTTTTCGAAATTGTTGATTCTGACTGCTTGCTTGGCTGACAATCAAATTGAGCTGATGTGCGTAGCAATGCACAAAATGTGCATTCTTGTAGGTATGTTTAATTATAGCCTGAACACCTGCATACTGACCACTCATCACGCTTGCACCATCGTAACTCTGGGATATCAATTTCTCGGGTTTGTCTACAACTTTTTTTCAAAGTAGCTTGAATACATCTAGCTATAGAGTCTGCATCATGTCCAGCTGGATTAGTGAATTCCCAGAATCTCTCAACCGGTTGTCCATTACCTATAATGTATCGAAAAACAACAACCAATTGGAAGGCAGATGAAACATCAGTAGTCTTATCTGCTATCACTGCTACAAAACTTGCATTTGAGATTTCATTTTTTTTTTTGGTTCTGGCAAACAGTAAGCATACAGTCTAATAAATCGTTTTGAATTTCTCTTGACATTCCTTTAAAAACAGTGGCACTAGCAAGATGTTCTTTTAGAAATGCATCAAGTTCTGCTGAGAAGTTTATAAGACATCTGAAAACACCTGGATTTAATGAATCATCGCATCATGTCCTCGAAGTGTAAACTCAAATGCGCTGCAAAATAGAATACAATTAATTATTTTGCAAAGAACATAACGATTTTTCGTTACTTGCTCATTATCGGCTAGATTTGGAGTTTTGCGTTAGAAGGGGTGCGTTAGCTACGCGTGCTTTTTTTTTCCCCGCAACTTTTAAATACCGCTGGTATTTAGAGTTCACAGAATGGCTGCGTTAGGCTCCAAAAAGGGAGCGTAGAGCATAATTTACCGCCACTGCAACTCTCAATACCAGCAGTGCTTACGGACGCGGCCAGCTTCAAAAACGTGCTCGTGCACGATTCCCCCATAGGAAACAATGGGGCCGTTTGAGCGAAAAAAACTAACACCTGCAAAAAAGCAGCGTTCAGCTCCTAACGCAGCCTTCCTAAGTCTGCACCTAACACCCTAACATGTACCCCGAGTCTAAACACCCCTAGCCTTACACTTATTAACCCCTAATCTGCCACCCCCGCTATCGCTGACCCCTGCATTACACTTTTAACCCCTAATCTGCCGCTCCGTACACCGCCGCAACCTACGTTATCCCTATGTACCTCTAATCTGCTGCCCCTAACACCGCCGACCCCTATATTATATTTATTAACCCCTAATCTGCCCCCCACAATGTCGCCGCCACCTACCTACAATAATTAACCCCTAATCTTCCGACCGGACCTCACCGCTACTATAATAAATTTATTAACCCCTAATCCGCCTCACTCCCGCCTCAATAACCCTATAATAAATAGTATTAACCCCTAATCTGCCCTCCCTAACATCACCGACACCTAACTTCAAGTATTAACCCCTAATCTGCCGACCGGACCTCGCCGCTACTCTAATAAACACTAACACCCCCCTAAGTTAAATATAATTTTATTCTAAAGAAATAAATTATTTCTTATTAAATAAATTATTCCTATTTAAATCTAAATACTTACCTGTACAATAAACCCTAATATAGCTACAATATAACAAATAATTATATTGTAGCTATTTTAGGATTAATATTTATTTTACAGGCAACTTTGTAATTATTTTAACCAGGTACAATAGCTATTAAATAGTTAATAACTATTTAATAGCTACCTAGTTAAAATAATTACAAAATTACCTGTAAAATAAATCCTAACCTAAGTTACAATTAAACCTAACACTATACTATCAATAAATTAATTAAATAAACTACCTACAATTATCTATAATTAAACCTAACACTACACTATCAATAAATTAATTATATAAAATACCTATAAATAAATACAATTAAATAAACTAACTAAAGTACAAAAAATAAAAAAAGAACTAAGTTACAAAAAATAAAAAAATAATTTACAAACATTAGAAAAATATTAAAACAATTTTAAGCTAATTACACCTAACAGCCAATCAGATTGAGCTTGCATTCTATTGGCTGTTCCGATCAGCCAATAGAATGCAAGCACAATCTGATTGGCTGATTGGATCAGCCAATCGGATTGAACTTGAATCTGATTGGCTGATTTCATCAGCCAATCAGAATTTTCCTGGCCAATCAGAATTTTCCTACCATAGAATTCTATCAGCCAATCGGAATTCGAGGGACGCCATCTTGGATGACGTCCCTTAAAGGAACCTTCATTCTGTGTTAGGACGTCGGAAGAAGAGGATGGATCCGCGCCGGAGGTCTTGAAGATGGAGCCGCTCGTCGTCGGATGGAAGAAGATAGAAGATGCCGCTTGGATGAAGATGTCTACCGGTCCGGATCTCCTCTTTTGCCTGCATAGGATGAAGACTTCTGCCCGATGATGGACATCTTCAGCCGCCGCTTGGATCAAGACTTCAGCCCGATGATGGACATCTTCAGCCGCCGCTTGGATCAAGACTTCAGCCCGATGATGGACGTCTTCAGCCCCCGCTTGTGCTTGGATGAAAACTTCGGAGCCTGGACCGATCGGTGATACCCGGCGTGGTGATAAGGTAGGATGATCTTCAGGGGCTTAGTGTTAGGTTTATTTAAGGGGGGTTTGGGTTAGATTAGGGGTATGTGGGTGGTGGGTTGTAATGTTGGGGGGGGGTATTGTATGGTTTTTTTTACAGGCAAAAGAGATGGTTTTTTTGGGGCATGCCCTGCAAAAGGCCCTTTTAAGGGCTGGTAAGGTAAAAGCGCTTTTCTATTTTTCTATTTTTATTTTAGAATAGGGTAGGGCATTTTTTTATTTTGGGGGGCTTTGTTATTTTATTAGGGTGCTTAGAGTAGGTGTAATTAGCTTAAAATTGTTGTAATATTTTTCTAATGTTTGTAAATTATTTTTTTATTTTTTGTAACTTAGTTATTTTTTTATTTTTTGTACTTTAGTTAGTTTATTTAATTGTATTTATTTATAGGTATTTTATGTAATTAATTTATTGATAGTGTAGTGTTAGGATTAATTGTAGATAATTGTAGGTAGTTTATTTAATTAATTAATTTATTGATAGTGTAGTGTTAGGTTTAATTGTAACTTAGGTTAGGATTTATTTTACCGGTAATTTTGTAATTATTTTAACTAGGTAGCTATTAAATAGTTATTAACTATTTAATAGCTATTGTACCTGGTTAAAATAATTACAAAGTTGCCTGTAAAATAAATATTAATCCTACAATAGCTACAATATAATTATTCGTTATATTGTAGCTATATTAGGGTTTATTTTACAGGTAAGTATTTAGCTTTAAATAGGATTAATTAATTTAATAAGAGTTAATTTATTTAGTTAGATAAAAATTATATTTAACTTAGGGGGGTGTTAGTGTTAGGGTTAGACTTAGCTTTAGGGGTTAATAAATTTAATAGAGTAGCGGCGAGGTCCGGTCGGTAGATTAGGGGTTAATACTTGAAGTTATATGTTGGTGATGTTAGGGAGGGCAGATTAGGGGTTAATACTATTTATTATAGGGTTATTGAGGCGGGAGTGAGGCGGATTAGGGGTTAATAACTTTATTATAGTAGCGGTGAGGTCCGGTCGGAAGATTAGGGGTTAATTATTGTAGGTAGGTGGCGGCGACGTTGTGGGGGGCAGATTAGGGGTTAATAAATATAATATAGGGGTCGGCGGTGTTAGGGGCAGCAGATTAGGGGTACATAGGGATAACGTAGGTTGCGGCGGTGTACAGAGCGGCAGATTAGGGGTTAATAATAATATGCAGGGGTCAGCGATAGCGGGGGCAGCAGATTAGGGGTTAATAAATATAGGGGTCGGCGGTGTTAGGGGCATCAGAATAGGGGTACATAGGGATAATGTAGGTGGCGGCGGTGTGCGGTCGGCAGGTTAGGGGTTAAAAAAATTTAATAGAGTGGCGGCGATGTGGGGGGACCTCGGTTTAGGGGTGCATAGGTAGTTTATGGGTGTTAGTGTACTTTAGAGCACATTAGTTAAGAGCTTTATGAACCGGCGTTAGCCCAGAAAGCTCTTAACTCCTGGCTTTTTCCTGCGGCTGGAGTTTTGTCGTTAGATTTCTAACGCTTACTTCAGCCAAGACTCTAAATACCGGCGTTAGAAAGATCCCATTGAAAAGATAGGATACGCAAATGGCGTAGGGGGATCTGCGGTATGGAAAAGTTGCGGCTGCAAAGTGAGCGTTAGACCCTTTTCTGACTGACTTCAAATACCAGCGGTTGCCCAAAACCAGCGTTAGGAGCCTCTAACGCTGGTTTTGATGGCTAACTCAGAACTCTAAATCTAGGCGTATGTTTTTTAACATTCAAACGATATGCACTATCAAGTTGTTGGCGAATATCAACGCTTCCTAGCAAATTAAACTCTAATGTGGAACAAGGAATTGGAATAATTGTGCTTTATACAAAAAAATCATAACCACCATAAAAAGGGTGGGTCTCATGGACTCTTGCAAATATGAAAGAAATTAATTTATCAGGTAAGTTCTTACATAAATTATGTTTTCTTTCATGTAATTGGCAAGAGTCCATGAGCTAGTGACGTATGGAATAGCAAATACCCAAGATGTGGAACTCCATGCAAGAGTCACTAGAGAGGGAGGGATAAAAATAAAGACAGGCAATTCCGCTTTAAAATTAATCCACAACCCAAATCAAAAGTTTTAATCTTTATAATGAAAAAAAAATGAAATTATAAGCAGAAGAATCAAACTGAAACAGCTGCCTGAAGTACTTTTCTACCAAAAACTGCTTCTGAAGAAGAAAAAACATCAAAATTGTAGAATTTAGTAAAAGTATGCAAAGAAGACCAAGTTGCTGCTTTGCAAATCTGATCAACAGAAGCTTCATTCTTAAAAGCCCAGGAAGTGGAAACTGACCTAGTAGAATGAGCCGTAATCCTCTGAGGCGGGGAATTACCCGACTCCAAATAGGCATGATGAATCAAAAGCTTTAACCAAGATGCCAAAGAAATGGCAGAAGCCTTCTGACCTTTCCTAGAACCAGAAAAGATAACAAATAGACTAGAAGTCTTTCTGAAATCTTTAGTAGCTTCAACATAATATTTCAAAGCTCTTACCACATCCAAAGAATGTAAAGATCTCTCCAGAGAATTCTTAGGATTAGGACACAACAAAGGGACAACAATTTCTCTACTAATGTTGTTGGAATTCAAAACTTTAGGTATAAATTTAAAAGAAGTTCGCAAAAACCGCCTTATCCTGATGAAAAATCAGAAAAGGAGATTTACAAGAAAGAGCAGATAAATCAGAAACTCTTCTAGCAGAAGAGATGGCCAAAAGGAACAATACTTTCCAAGAAAGTAATTTAATGTCCAGAGAATTCATAGGCTCAAACGGAGGAGCCTGTAAAGCCTTCAAAACCAAATTAAGACTCCAAGGAGGAGAGATTGATTTAATAACAGGCTTGATATGAACCAAAGCCTGAACAAAACAATGAATATCAGGAAGATTAGCAATTTTTCTGTGGGACAGAACAGATAGAGCAGAGATTTGTCCTTTCAAAGAACTTGCAGACAAACCCTTATCTAAACCATCCTGAAGAAACTGTAAAATTCTAGGAATTCTAAAAGAATGCCAAGAGAATTTATGAGAAGAACACCATGAAATGTAAGTCTTCCAAACTCGATAATAAATCTTTCTAGCCACAGATTTATGAGCCTGCAACATAGTATTATTTACTGAGTCAGAGAAACCTCTATGACTAAGCACTAAGCGTTCAATCTCCATACCTTCAAATTTAATGATTTGAGATCCTGATGGAAAAACGGGCCTTGAGATAGAACGTCTGGCCTTAACGGAAGTGGCCAAGGTTGGCAACTGGACATCCGAACAAGATCCGCATACCAAAACCTGTGTGGCCATGCTGGAGCCACCAGCAGTACAAACGAACGCTCCATTATGATTTTGGAAATCACTCTTGGAAGAAGAACTAGAGGCGGAAAGATATAAGCAGGTTGATAACACCAAGGAAGTGTCAACGCATCCACTGCTTCCGTCTGAAGATCCCTGAACCTGGACAGATACCTGGGAAGTTTCTTGTTTAGATGATAAGCCATCAGATCTATTTCTGGAAGCCCCCACGTCTGAACAATCTGAAAAAACACATCTGGGTTTAGAAACCACTCTCCCGGATGTAAAGTCTGGCGACTGAGATAATCCGCTTCCCAATTGTCTATACCTGGGATATGGACTGCAGAAATTAGACAGGAGCTGTATTCCACCCAAGCAACTATCTGAGATACTTCTTTCATAGCTTGAGGACTGTGAGTCCCACCTTGATGATTGACATACGCCACGGTTGTGACATTGTCTGTCTGAAAACAAATAAACGGTTCTCTCTTCAGAAGTTGCCAAAACTGAAGAGCTCTGAGAATCACACGGAGTTCCAAAATATTGATTGGTAATCTTGCCTCTTGAGATTTACAAACCCCCTGCGCTGTCAGAGATCCCCAGACAGCTCCCCAACCTGAAATACTTGCATCTGTTGGGATCACAGTCCAGGTTGGACGAACAAAAGAGGCCCCTTGAACTAAACGATGGTGATCTAACCACCAAGACAGAGATAGTCAAACATTGAGATTTAAGGATATTAATTGTGATATCTTTGTATAATCCCTGCACCATTGATTCAGCATACAAAGCTGAAGAGGTCTCATGTGAAAACGAGCAAAGGGGATTGCGTTCGATGCTGCAGTCATGAGACCTAAAACCTCCATGCACATAGCTACTGAAGGGAATGATTGAAACTGAAGGTTCCGACAAGCTGCAACCAATTTCAGATGTCTCTAGTCTGTTAGAGACAAAGTCATGGATACTGAATCTATTTGGAAACCTAAAAAGGTTACCCTTGTCTGAAGAATCAAAGAACTTTTTGGTAAATTGATCCTCCAACCATGTCTTTGAAGAAACAACACTAGTTGATTTGTGTGAGATTCTGCAGAACATAAAGACTGAGCAAGTACCAAGATATTGTCCAAATAAGGAAACACCGCAATACCCCGCTCTCTGATTACAGAGAGTAGGGCACCGAGAACCTTTGAAAAGATCCTTGGAGCTGTCGCTAGGCTAAAAGGAAGAGCAACAAATTGGTAATGCTTGTCTAGAAAAGAGAATCTCAGGAACTGATAGTGATCTGGATGAATTGGAATATGAAGATATGCATCCTGTAAGTCTATTGTGGACATATAATGCCCTTGCTGAACAAAAGGCAGAATAGTCCTTATAGTCACCATTTTGAATGTTGGTATTCTTACATAACGATTCAAAATTTTTAGATCCAGAACTGGTCTGAAAGAATTCTCCTTCTTCGGGACAATGAACAGATTTGAATAAAACCCCAGACCCCGTTCCTGAAAAGGAACTGGCACAATTACCCCAGATACCTCCAGGTCTGAAACACACTTCAGGAAAACCTGAGCCTTTTCTGGGTTCACTGGAATGCGTGAGAGAAAGAAATTTCTCACAGGCGGTCTTACTTTGAAACCTATTCTGTACCCTTGAGAAACAATGTTCTGAATCCAATGATTTTAGATTGAATTGATCCAAACATCCTTGAAAAATCTTAGTCTGCCCCCTACCAGCTGAGCTGGAATGAGGGCCGCACCTTCATGCGGACTTGGGGGCTTATTTAGATCTTTTAAATGGCTTGGATTTATTCCAGACTGAAGAAGGCTTCCAAATGGAAACCGTTCCCTTAGGGGAAGGATCAGGTTTCTGTTCCTTATTTTGTTGAAAGGAATGAAAACGCTTAGCAGCCTTAAATTTACCCTTAGATTTTTTATCCTAGCGCAAAAAAGCTCCCTTCCCCCCAGTGACAGTTGAAATAATTGAATCCAACTGAGAACCAAATAATTTATTACTTTGGAAAGAAAGAGATAGCAATGTCGATTTAGAAGTCATATCTACATTCCAAGATTTAAGCCATAAAGCTCTTCTAGCTAAAATAGCTAAAGACATATATCTGACATCAATTCTAATGATATAAAAAATGGCATCACAAATGAAATTATTAGCATGTTGAATTAACTTAACAATGCTATAGACATTATGATCTGGTGATCTGGTACTTGTTGCGCTAGGGTTTCCAACCAAAAAGTTGAAGCAGCTGCAACATCAGCCAAAGAAATAGCAGGCCTAAGAAGATGACCTGAACATAAATAAGCCTTTCTTAGATAAGATTCAAGTTTCCTATCTAAAGGATCTTTAAAAGAAGTACTATCTGCCGTAGGAATAGTAGTACGTTTAGCAAGAGTAGAGATGGCCCCATCAACTTTGAGGATCTTTTCCCAAAACTCCAATCTATCAGACGGCAAAGGATACAGTTTCTTAAACCTTGAAGAAGGAGTAAAAGAAGTACCCAGTCTATTCCATTCCCTAGAAATCACATCTGAAATAGCATCAGGAACTGGAAAAAACCTCAGGAATAACTACATGAGGTTTAAAAACCAAATTTAAACGTTTACTAGTTTTAATATCAAGAGGACTAGTCTCCTCCATATCTAATGCAATCAACACCTCTTTTAATAAGGTATGAATATACTCCATTTTAAATAAGTATGAAGATTTGTCAGTGTCAATATCTGAGGCAGAATCTTCTGAACCAGAAAGATCCTCATCAGAGATAGATAAATCAGAATGTTGTCGGTCATTTAAAAATTCATCAATCTTATGAGAAGTTTTAAAAGACCTTTTACGTTTATTAGAAGGCGGTATGACAGACAAAGCCTTCTGAATGGAATTAGAAACAAATTCTCTCACATTAACAGGAATATCCTGAGCATTAGATGTTAAAGGAACAGCAACAGGTAATGGATTACTACTAATAGAAATATTGTCTGCATGTAAAAGTTTGTCATGACAACTATCACAAACTACAGCCGGAGGAACAGTTACCACAAGTTTACAACAAATGCACTTAGCTTTGGTAGAACCAACATCAGGCAGCAGGATTCCAGTAGTAGATTCTGAGACAGGGTCAGATTGAGACATCTTGCAATATGTAAGAGAAAAAATAACATATAAAGCAAAATTATTAATTTCCTTGTATGACAGTTTCAGGAATGGGAAAGAAATGCAAACAAAATAAGCCTCTGTTAACCAGAAGCAAAAAGAAATAAAGTCTTAAATAATGTCAAAAGTTTGGCGCCAAGTATGACGCCCACAACTGACAAAATATGTTTTGGCGCCAAAAAGTCTGCAACAAACACGAGCGTCATAGATGACGCAACCACGTGAAAACTTTCGGCGCCAACTAAGACGCCAGAAATTACGAAATTACGTCTACAAACGTAATTCTCGCGCCAAGAATGACGCAATAAATTATAGCATTTTGCGCTCTCGCAAGCCTAACAGCCTGCAATTTAGAAAAGAGAGTCAATTTGAAAATTTCAGGTAAGAATTTTTTTTTATATATATATGCATTTCCCAAAAATGAAACTGACAGTCTGCAAAAAGGAAATATACTGATAAACCTGAATCATGGCAAATATAAGTACGAACATATATTTAGAACTTTACATATAAAGTGCCAAACCATAGCTGAGAGTGTCTTAAAAAAAGGAAACATACTTACCAAAAGACACTCAACTACATAAAGTAGATAGCCAAACCAGTACTGAAACGAGAATCAGCAGAGGTAATGGTATATAAGAGTATATCGTCGATCTGAAAAGGGAGGTAGGAGATGAATCTCTACGACCGATAACAGAGAACCTATGAAATAGATCCCCGTTAGGATGACCATTGTATTCAATAGGTAATACTCCCTTCACATCCCTCTGTCATTCACTACACTCTGAGAGGAACCGGGCTTCAAAAAAAGCTGAGAAGCGCATATCAACGTAGAAATCTAGCACAAACTTACTTCACCACCTCCATAGGAGGCAAAGTTTGTAAAACTGAATTGTGGGTGTGGTGGGGGTGTATTTATAGGCATTTTAAGGTTTGGGAAACTTTGCCCCTCCTGGTAGGAATGTATATCCCATACGTCACTAGCTCATGGACTCTTGCCAATTACATGAAAGAAAATGTAATTGCTTTAGCTCCGAAACACTGATTTTACTAAGTGCCATCTTAACTGTTAGTTTACACACAAAGAACAGTCCTTTGCTGTTAGAAAATATTTAACAAAGGTAAGTTGCTTTGCGGTTCTTATAAAATATATAACTTGTTGATAAATAGTTTTGCAGTTATAATATATATAACTTTTAGACAAGTAGTTTTGCTGTTATGAAATATATAACTTGTAGGAAAGTAGCTTTGCTGTTATAATATATATCATTGTTTTAACAACTCTGAGACTCACTCTGAGAATTATCTGCTAATAATTCTAAACTAAAATACTTTTAACTAGTATGATTACAGCCGGCAGCAGCCGTGACAGCCGTCAACGGTCAACTACTAAAACTAGTAGGCAAGTAGTTTTGCGGTTGTTGTTATCAAATATATAACTTGTAGGTAAGTAGCTTTGCAGCTGTTATAAAATATACAACTTGTAGGCAAGTAGTTTAGCAGTTGTTACCAAATATATAACTTGTAGGTAAGTAGCTTTGCAGCTGTTATAAAATATACAACTAGTAGGCAAGTAGTTTTGGGGTTGTTATCAAATATATAACTTGTAGGTAAGTAGCTTTGAAGCTGTTATAAAATATACAACTAGAACTAGTAGGCAAGTAGTTTAGCAGTTGTAATCAAATATATAACTTGTAGGTAAGTAGCTTTGCAGCTGTTAGAAAATATACAACTTGTAGGTAAGTAGTTTTGCGGTTGTTATTAAATATATAACTTGTAGGTAAGTAGCTTTTCAGCTGTTATAAAATATACAACTTGTAGGTAAGTAGCTTTGTAGCTGTTATAAAATATACAACTTGTAGGTAAGTAGTTTTGCGGTTGTTATCAAATATATAACTTGTAGGTAAGTAGCTTTGCAGCTGTTATAAAATATACAACTTTTAGGTAAGTAGCTTTGCAGCTGTTATAAAATATACAACTTGTAGGTAAGTAGTTTTGCGGTTGTTATCAAATATATAACTTGTAGATAATATAAATCTGATAATAGAATTATAATAATTATACAGTTAATATAGCTCAGTAGGGATAAAATAAAAACATTAAAATATGCAGGTTTACTGCCTATATAGTATCAGCAGCACAGCAGTTAACTACTTATTTAAAAAAAAAAAAAAGATTTTACATTTTTTTTGCAAAACTTTCTTCTAATTGCAATCTGCTAATTAATTAATCTGCTAAAATACTTAAAGTTTTAACTAGTAAGCAGTCGTGACAGCCGTCAATGGTCAACTAGTAAAATCAAAATGTGTCACAGTCTTCTGCTGGCCTGCTGTTCAGGCAGCCTCTCTCAGAATCAGAAATTAATAAAGTAATTTGTTTAAAAAAAAAATGTATTCCCAAATTCCTCCACTCCCTACTCTAATCTGTATCTGCTAATTCTAACTAAGTCTTTTCTGGTCACTGTCTGACTAATTGTTCAGGCAGCCTCTCTCAGAAGAACCCAAAGAATTAATAAAGCAAATTGTTTTTTAGAAAACAATTCTTTCCAAGTTCCTCCACTCCCTAGCTCTACTCTAATTTGTCTAAGTATCTGCTAATTCAAAGTAAAACTAAATTAAGTCTTTTTGTCACTGTCTACTCTGACTCTGACTAACTGTTCAGGGACCCAGACATGCAGCCTCTCTCAGAATCAGAATAAACTAAGAAGCTAATTTTTTTTTAAACAAAAAATTCTGCCCAAGTTCCTCCACTCCCTCTAATCTGTCTATCACAGATCTGCTAATTTCAAAGCAAATGGATATATTATATTTTCTCAGTCAGTCTCTGCTGAGCTCTCAGTATAGCTCCTCTCCGCTCAATGGCTATCTCCACAATGAGATTTTTGAGCCATTGAGGGGGAGGAGCCTTGTGGCCATGATGTATGCAGCGTGGTGCACTGGTGCAGCGTATCAGACAGAGGCAAAGCACAGGCTAAAGTCCCACTCGGACAGTTCAGCCTCTATAGGAATGGCTTTGAGCTGGGAGCGACGCCTGCAGTGAATACAATAGATCACTGTGACAGGCATAGGGCTCTCTACCGCACGTGTGGATTAAAAAAAAAAATACATATAAAAATATATATATATATATATATATATATATATTTTTTAATATTTCTGGATTTAAATTTTTGGGGTTAAAAAAAATATATAATTTTTCCAATAGGGGGCTATTTGAAAAATTATATTTTATTCAGCAAAAAGGTTTTTTTTTTCTTCTCTTTTTGCCTGGGGGTTCACATGCGGAAGTGCACAAATGGAAGACACTACACTGGCTAGACGAGTATGCCACCCCTGAACAAGACACATGAAGCAAGCAGGAGTGGCAAATGCATATATAGACCCCAATAACCATTAGAGTTACCAACTGTCCAGCACAAAAATACTGGATGACCTCTAAATTACTGACCACTGATGGTAGGTGAGGTCACACAATTGCCCCTTCCAAAAGATTTAACCTTAGGCCTTTCTCTTGACCCCGCTAACTAAGCACTGGTTTTATCACACTGGCTGCCAGTAACAAACACATCAGTGATTTCACCCCCTTGACTACTAGTATCCCAGTGGCTATATGTATCACATGCACAGAGCAGTGTTTTAATGCCAATAACATATAAGACGTGGATTTTTATTTCCAATCATCCTTGGCTGCTAGTAAAAAACTGAACATGTGTAGTGTTGCATAGAGGCATAGGAGGCATTTAAAACACGTCATGAGACTCCCAATGCACAGTTCTTATGCGGATCTTGCTTCCAGAGGCAGTGCAGTTCTGTAGTGAGTGATGATTAGCGAGTTTTACATGCTACCTGCTTCAGCACTAGTGCCTGGGGTATTATTGTGAAGTGGAAGGGTCTACAAGCAATAATAGCACCAGTAGAGCTGACTGGAGGTTTTAATAGGGCAGAGCTTTCACAAATTGTCTTGTGACAAAGCTGACATGCTATGACAAAGGGTGTGGCCAAACACTTAATATCAATCATTAGGATAGGTGTCCACATACTTTTAACCATATAGTATATTTAAGGATTTAATAAACTGAAGGATGAAAGCATTCCAAAAATAGAAATTGTAGAAAAACAAGGGCTCATGATCTCAAGTTAGAGGTTAGTTGGTCTTGGAGTAATTTGTGAAAGCACTTCTTTACTAAAGGGGTAATCAATTTATGAAACTGACTTTCAGTAGAGGTAGTAATGGTAAAAACTAAGATAAAGAATTGCTCGGGATATGCAAAAGGCTATGGATGAAACTCTCCTGGACTAGTAAAAGTGCTGAGCTGGTGAGCACTTTTTCATAAGAGAGATTCGGTACACTTTTTTTTTTTTAAATTTAACCCCGTTAACTACATGTCTTATTTTTCACATTTTGAGCATTTAACCCCTTGCGCCAATTGGACATAGATACTATGTTACAGAGTACTTTGCTTAGCATACTGTATTGATGTAGTACCTATGTCCAACACAGAGGCACATGTTGCAGTCACCAATGTCAGCTTAGACAGATGTTAATGCAACTAGGGGCATATGACATTGTGAGATGTTGGAGCAGGACAGTAATAGTTATTATGGCCTCTTGCTTGAATCACAAGCTGCCCCAGTATTTTACAAAGTCTTGAGATCCTCAGATGACTCTTGTAGATGTCTTAGTGGTTCCCTGGTTGTTCAGTCTGATCTACATCTTTTCTCCTTTTGTGTTGCTATCCAGGGTGATAGACAGGATCAAACATGAAAAAGAATCTGTAATCTTGAATGCTCCAGCCTAGCCTTGAAGGACTTTATGTAAGGATCTAGTCCAAATGTCCCCCTGTCTGCCTTGGAGACTTTTTCTCAGGAAGGAACTTCATTTACAAGGTCCCTACTTTCATCAAGGCCCCAAATTGCTAAAATTGGCAGAATGGTGATTGAACGCTTATTCCTTTCTTAAAGAGGATTATTAAGTTAGTAACACTCAGATTAAACAAGTGTTGCAGAAAACCTTTCTTACCTGGGGCGCGATCCGATATACGGCGCAGGTTTCAGCGCAAGCGTGGAAATCTGTGCTGCCCGTAGTTTCAGCTCGCACAGCGAGCTATCACATATACGGCGCCGGCAGTTGCTAAAGTGCCGTAAGTCTGACAAACTAGCGATGTCCAGAAATCTGCGTAAGTACAAATTTCTGGAGTCGCCAGTGACTTACGGCACTTTAGAAACTGCCGCCGCTTACAAAAACGGACTAAATTATAAAATCTCCCGTAACTGTCTAACACGCCTCCCAAACATAGCCCGACACATATACCCTTCTATCCGCAATCCCCCCTCTTACTCCTAACAATAAATGTATTAACCCCTAAACCTCCGCTCCCGGACCCCGCTTCCACCTTTATTAACTGTATTACCCCTAATGTGAGTCCACTACACCGCCGCCACCTCTATTATATATCTAACCCCCTAATGTGAGCCCTCTACACCACCGCCACCTCTATTATATATCTAACCCCCTAATGTGAGCCCTCTACACCGCCGCCACCTCTATTATATATCTAACCCCCTAATGTGAGCTCTCTACACCGCCACCACCTCTATTATATATCTAACCCCCTAATGTGAGCCCTCTACACCGCCACCACCTCTATTATATATCTAACCCCCCTAATGTGAGCCCTCTACACCGCTGCCACCTGTATTATATATCTAACCCTCTAATGTGAGCCCTCTACACCGCCGCCACCTCTATTATATATCTAACCCCCTAATGTGAGCCCCTACACCGCCGCCACCTCTACTAAAATTATTAACCCCTAATGTAATCCCCCTACACCGCCGCCACCTCTATTAAAATTATTAACCCCTAATGTAATCCCCCTACACCGCCGCCACTTCTATTAAAATTATTAACCACTAAACATAAGTCTAACCCTAACACCCCCTAATGTAATTATTATTAAAATAAATCTAAATAATATTAATAATATTAAAGGGACAGTTAACACCAGAATTTTTGTTGTTTAAAAAGATAGATAATCCCTTTATTACCCATTCTCCAGTTTTTTGCAAAACCAACACTGTTATATTAATACACTTTTTACTTCTGTGACTAACTTGTATCTAAGCATCTTCTGACCACCCCTAATCACATGACTTTTAGTTATTTTGCATATAGTTGCATTTTAGCCAATTAGTGCAGTGTCTGCCACTAGCCACGGGCGTGATCACAATGCTATCTATATGGCTTACATGAGCTTGCTCTCCCCTGCTGTGAAAAGTAAACAAAATAGAGGCGGCCTTCAAGGGCTTAGAAATTATCATATGTGCCTCCCTAGGTTTGCTTTCAACTAGAATACCAAGAGAACACAGCAAAATTGGTGATAAAAGTAAATTGGAAAGTTGTTTAAAATTACATGCCCTATTTGAAAAATGAAAGGTTTTTTTGGACTTGACTGTCCATTTAACTAAATTATTCCTATTTAAATCTAAATACTTACCTATAAAATAAACCCTAAGATAGCTACAATATAATTAATAATTACATTGTAGCTATTTTAGGGTTTATATTTATTTTACAGGTAACTTGGTATTTATTTTAACTAGGTACAATAGCTATTAAATGTTTCATGCGGAGAAGTCTTCTTCCAGGAACCAGCCGGCGCGGAGCGGAGAAGTTGAAGACCGTCCTCTCTGGAACTGAAGACCGGCGATGCAGGAACTGAAGATCGGCGATGCTGGAACTGAAGACCGGAGCCATGGATCGTGGAGGATCCTCTTCATACGATTGCCGCCGTACACTGATTTGGAATTCAAGGTACGCGATTAAAAATTGCGTCCCTTGAATTCCTATTGGCTAATTTGAGCCTTCTAATTCAAATCAGCTAATCGGATAAGAGCTACTTTAATTCTATTGGCTGATTTGAATAGCCAATAGAATAAGAGCTACTGTAATTCTATTGGCTATTCTAATCAGCCAATAGAATTCCAGTAGCTCTTATTCTATTGGCTATTCAAATCAGCCAATAGAATTAAAGTAGCTCTCATCCGATTGGCTGATTTGAATTTGAAGGCTCAAATCAGCCAATAGGAATTCAAGGGACGCCATTTTTAATCGCGTACCTTGAATTTCTATTCAGTGTACGGCGGCGATCGTATGAAGAGGATCCTCCACGCTCCATGGCTCCGGTCTTCAGTTCCAGCATCGCCGGTCTTCAGTTCCAGAGAGGACGGTCTTCAGCTCCGCGGTCATCGGTCTTCAACTTCTCCGCTCCGCGCCGGCTGGTTCCTGGAAGAAGAGGTCGAAGCCTGGAAGAAGACTTCTCCGCCTGGAACAGGACCTTCTCCGCCGGTCTTCAGGACAGGTAAGGACCACTTGGGGGTTAGACTTAGGGTTTTTTTACGTGGGGATAGGGTGGGTTTTAGAGTAGGGGTGTGTGGGTGGTGAGTTGTAATGGGGGGGTTTGTTCTTTTTTTTCACAGGTAAAAGAGCTGATTACTTTGGGGCAATGCCCCACAAAAGGCCCTTTTTTTTGTAATTTAGTGTTTGTTTTTTTTGTAATTTAATTTAGTGTATTTAATTATATTTTAGTTTAGATAATTGTAGTTTATTTAATTAATTTATTGATAGTGTAGGTGTATTTGTAACTTAGGTTAGGATTTTTTTACAGGTAATTTGGTAATTAATTTAACTAGGTAGCTATTAAATAGTTATTAACTATTTAATAGCTATTGTACTTAGTTAAAATAAATACCAAGTTACCTGTAAAATAAATATAAACCCTAAAATAGCTACAATGTAATTATTAATTATATTGTAGCTATCTTAGGGTTTATTTTATAGGTAAGTATTTAGATTTAAATAGGAATAATTTAGTTAATATTATTAATAATAATTTGATTTGTTTTAATAATAATTACGTTAGGGGGTGTTAGGGTTAGACTTAGGTTTAGTGGTTAATAATTTTAATAGAGGTGGCGGCGGTGTAGGGGGATTACATTAGGGGTTAATAATTTTAATAGAGGTGGCAGCGGTGTAGGGGGATTACATTAGGGGTTAATAATTTTAATAGAGGTGGCGGCGGTGTAGAAGGCTCACATTAGGGGGTTAGATATACAGGGAGTGCAGAATTATTAGGCAAGTTGTATTTTTGAGGATTAATTTTATTATTGAACAACAACCATGTTCTCAATGAACCCAAAAAACTCATTAATATCAAAGCTGAATAGTTTTGGAAGTAGTTTTTAGTTTGTTTTTAGTTATAGCTATTTTAGGGGGATATCTGTGTGTGCAGGTGACTATTACTGTGCATAATTATTAGGCAACTTAACAAAAAACAAATATATACCCATTTCAATTATTTATTTTTACCAGTGAAACCAATATAACATCTCAAAATTCACAAATATACATTTCTGACATTCAAAAACAAAACAAAAACAAATCAGTGACCAATATAGCCACCTTTCTTTGCAAGGACACTCAAAAGCCTGCCATCCATGGATTCTGTCAGTGTTTTGATCTGTTCACCATCAACATTGCGTGCAGCAGCAACCACAGCCTCCCAGACACTGTTCAGAGAGGTGTATTGTTTTCCCTCCTTGTAAATCTCACATTTGATGATGGACCACAGGTTTTCAATGGGGTTCAGATCAGGTGAACAAGGAGGCCATGTCATTAGATTTTCTTCTTTTATACCCTTTCTTGCCAGCCACGCTGTGGAGTACTTGGACGCGTGTGATGGAGCATTGTCCTGCATGAAAATCATGTTTTTCTTGAAGGATGCAGACTTCTTCCTGTACCACTGCTTGAAGAAGGTGTCTTCCAGAAACTGGCAGTAGGACTGGGAGTTGAGCTTGACTCCATCCTCAACCCGAAAAGGCCCCACAAGCTCATCTTTGATGATACCAGCCCAAACCAGTACTCCACCTCCACCTTGCTGGCGTCTGAGTCGGACTGGAGCTCTCTGCCCTTAACCAATCCAGCCACGGGCCCATCCATCTGGCCCATCAAGACTCACTCTCATTTCATCAGTCCATAAAACCTTAGAAAAATCAGTCTTGAGATATTTCTTGGCCCAGTCTTGACGTTTCAGCTTGTGTGTCTTGTTCAGTGGTGGTCGTCTTTCAGCCTTTCTTACCTTGGCCATGTCTCTGAGTATTGCACACCTTGTGCTTTTGGGCACTCCAGTGATGTTGCAGCTCTGAAATATGGCCAAACTGGTGGCAAGTGGCATCTTGGCAGCTGCACGCTTGACTTTTCTCAGTTCATGGGCAGTTATTTTGCGCCTTGGTTTTTCCACACGCTTCTTGCGACCCTGTTGACTATTTTGAATGAAACGCTTGATTTTTCGACGATCACGCTTCAGAAGCTTTGCAATTTTAAGAGTGCTGCATCCCTCTGCAAGATATCTCACTATTTTTGACTTTTCTGAGCCTGTCAAGTCCTTCTTTTGACCCATTTTGCCAAAGGAAAGGAAGTTGCCTAATAATTATGCACACCTGATATAGGGTGTTGATGTCATTAGACCACACCCCTTCTCATTACAGAGATGCACATCACCTAATATGCTTAATTGGTAGTAGGCTTTCAAGCCTATACAGCTTGGAGTAAGACAACATGCATAAAGAGGATGATGTGGTCAAAATACTCATTTGCCTAATAATTCTGCACTCCCTGTATAATAGAGGTGGCGGCGGTGTAGAGGGCTCACATTAGGGGGTTAGATATATAATATAGTTTTGCGGCGGTGTAGGGGGCTCACATTAGGGGGTTAGATATATAATATAGGTGGCGGCGGTGTATGGGGCTCACATTAGGGGGTTAGATATATAATAGAGGTGGCGGCAGTGTAGAGGGCTCACATTAGGGGGTTAAATATATAATAGAGGTGGCGGCGGTGTAGAGGGCTCACATTAGGGGGTTAGATATAACATAGAGGTGGCGGCGGTGTAGAGGGCTCACATTAGGTGGTTAGATATATAATACAGGTGGTGGCGGCAGTGTAGAGGGCTCACATTAGGGGGTTAGATATATAATATAGGTGGCGGCGGTATAGAGGACTCACATTAGGGGGTTAGATATATAAAAGAGGTGGCGGAGGTGTAGAGGGCTCACATTAGGGGGTTAGATATATAATACAGGTGGCGGCTGTGTAGAGGGCTCACATTAGGGGGTTAGATATATAATATAGGTGGCGGCGGTATAGAGGACTCACATTAGGGGGTTAGATATATAGGAAATAGTGTCAGCTAGTCTTAAAGAACTAGTTACCTTAATATCCAAAATAATCAACACCTCTTCAACAAAGAACAAATGTACTTTAATAATAAAAAAATTATATAAAAAAGTAGATTTGTTAGTGTCAATATCTGATGAAGAGAATTTCTGAAAGAGAAAAAAACATCATCAGAGAAGGATAAATCAGTATGTTGTTGGTCATTTGAAACTTCAATAATTAAAAAAGAAGTGAAAAAGACCTAAAAATCATATTAGAAGGCACGAAGTCAGACATAGCCTTAATCAGAAAAAATATTTCTTATAAATCTTCTAAACATTTCTTGCACTTAAGAATGGAAATGTATAAAGCATTAATACTAATGGAATCTGCATGTAAAAGTATATCATAATAACTTATTACAAACCATAGCTAAAGATAAACATTTATAACATTTAAAATAAATGAACTTAGCTTTGGTAGAACTGAAACTCAGTTAAGCATTTTTCCAGAAGTGGCTTCTGACTCAGGGACAAACGGAGACATCTTGCAATATATAATAGAAAAAACAACATATAAAACAAAATTGATCAAATTCCTTAAATGACAGTTTTAGGAATGGGAAAAAAAAAAATAATGAGACTTAGATAATGTGGAGACAATAGTGACGCCCATATTTTTTAGCGCCAAAAAAGATTCCCACATTACTTGGCGCCTAAATGCTTTTGGCGCCAAAAATGACGCCACATCCGGAATGCCGACACTTTTGGCGCAAAAAAAGTAAAAAAAATGACGCAACCTCCGGCGACACGTATGACGCCGGAAACAGAAAAAAAATTTTGCGCCAAGAATGACGCAATAAAATGAAGCATTTTCAGCCCCCGCAAGCCTAATAGCCCACAGGGAAAAAACATAATTTATGTAAGAACTTACCTGATAAATTCATTTCTTTCATATTAGCAAGAGTCCATGAGCTAGTGACGTATGGGATATACATTCCTACCAGGAGGGGCAAAGTTTCCCAAACCTCAAAATGCCTATAAATACACCCCTCACCACACCCACAATTCAGTTTAACGAATAGCCAAGAAGTGGGGTGATAAAAAAGTGCGAAAGCATATAAAATAAGGAATTGGAATAATTGTGCTTTATACAAAATCATAACCACCACAAAAAAAGGGCGGGCCTCATGGACTCTTGCTAATATGAAAGAAATGAATTTATCAGGTAAGTTCTTACATAAATTATGTTTTCTTTCATGTAATTAGCAAGAGTCCATGAGCTAGTGACGTATGGGATAATGACTACCCAAGATGTGGATCTTTCCACACAAGAGTCACTAGAGAGGGAGGGATAAAATAAAGACAGCCAATTCCTGCTGAAAATAATCCACACCCAAAATAAAGTTTAACGAAAAACATAAGCAGAAGATTCAAACTGAAACCGCTGCCTGAAGTACTTTTCTACCAAAAACTGCTTCAGAAGAAGAAAATACATCAAAATGGTAGAATTTAGTAAAAGTATGCAAAGAGGACCAAGTTGCTGCTTTGCAGATCTGGTCAACCGAAGCTTCATTCCTAAACGCCCAGGAAGTAGATACTGACCTAGTAGAATGAGCTGTAATTCTCTGAGGCGGAATTTTACCCGACTCAACATAGGCAAGATGAATTAAAGATTTCAACCAAGATGCCAAAGAAATGGCAGAAGCTTTCTGGCCTTTCCTAGAACCGGAAAAGATAACAAATAGACTAGAAGTCTTACGGAAAGATTTCGTAGCTTCAACATAATATTTCAAAGCTCTAACAACATCCAAAGAATGCAACGATTTCTCCTTAGAATTCTTAGGATTAGGACATAATGAAGGAACCACAATTTCTCTACTAATGTTGTTGGAATTCACAACTTTAGGTAAAAATTCAAAAGAAGTTCGCAACACCGCCTTATCCTGATGAAAAATCAGAAAAGGAGACTCACAAGAAAGAGCAGATAATTCAGAAACTCTTCTAGCAGAAGAGATGGCCAAAAGGAACAAAACTTTCCAAGAAAGTAATTTAATGTCCAATGAATGCATAGGTTCAAACGGAGGAGCTTGAAGAGCTCCCAGAACCAAATTCAAACTTCAAGGAGGAGAAATTGACTTAATGACAGGTTTTATACGAACCAAAGCTTGTACAAAACAATGAATATCAGGAAGAATAGCAATCTTTCTGTGAAAAAGAACAGAAAGAGCAGAGATTTGTCCTTTCAAAGAACTTGCGGACAAACCCTTATCTAAACCATCCTGAAGAAACTGTAAAATTCTCGGTATTCTAAAAGAATGCCAAGAAAAATGATGAGAAAGACACCAAGAAATATAAGTCTTCCAGACTCTATAATATATCTCTCGAGATACAGATTTACGAGCCTGTAACATAGTATTAATCACGGAGTCAGAGAAACCTCTTTGACCAAGAATCAAGCGTTCAATCTCCATACCTTTAAATTTAAGGATTTCAGATCCTGATGGAAAAAAGGACCTTGTGATAGAAGGTCTGGTCTTAACGGAAGAGTCCACGGTTGGCAAGAGGCCATCCGGACAAGATCCGCATACCAAAACCTGTGAGGCCATGATGGAGCTACCAGCAGAACAAACGAGCATTCCTTCAGAATCTTGGAGATCACTCTTGGAAGAAGAACTAGAGGCGGAAAGATATAGGCAGGATGATACTTCCAAGGAAGTGATAATGCATCCACTGCCTCCGCCTGAGGATCCCGGGATCTGGACAGATACCTGGGAAGTTTCTTGTATAGATGGGACGCCATCAGATCTATTTCTGGAAGTTCCCACATTTGAACAATCTGAAGAAATACCTCTGGGTGAAGAGACCATTCGCCCGGATGCAACATTTGGCGACTTAGATAATCCGCTTCCCAATTGTCTACACCTGGGATATGAACCGCAGAGATTAGACAGGAGCTGGATTCCGCCCAAACCAAAATTCGAGATACTTCTTTCATAGCCAGAGGACTGTGAGTCCCTCCTTGATGATTGATGTATGCCACAGTTGTGACATTGTCTGTCTGAAAACAAATGAACGATTCTCTCTTCAGAAGAGGCCAAAACTGAAGAGCTCTGAAAATTGCACGGAGTTCCAAGATATTGATAGGTAATCTCACCTCCTGAGATTCCCAAACTCCCTGTGCCATCAGAGATCCCCACACAGCTCCCCAACCCGTGAGACTTGCATCTGTTGAAATTACAGTCCAGGTCGGAAGCACAAAAGAAGCCCCCTGAATTAAACGATGGAGATCTGTCCACCATGTTAGAGAGTGCCGAACAATCGGTTTTAAAGATATTGTTTGAGATATCTTCGTGTAATCCTTGCACCATTGCTTCAGCATACAGAGCTGAAGAGGTCGCATGTGAAAACGAGCAAAGGGGATCACGTCCGATGCAGCAGTCATAAGACCTAGAATTTCCATGCATAAGGCTACTGAAGGGAATGATTGTAACTGAAGGTTTCGACAAGCTGCAATCAATTTTAGACGTCTCTTGTCTGTTAAAGACAGAGTCATGGACACTGAATCCATCTGGAAACCCAGAAAGGTTACCCTTGTCTGAGGAATCAAAGAACTTTTTGGTAAATTGATCCTCCAACCATGATCTTGAAGAAACAACACAAGTCGATTCGTATGAGATTCTGCTAAATGTAAAGACTGAGCAAGTACCAAGATATCGTCCAAATAAGGAAATACCACAATACCCTGTTCTCTGATTACAGACAGAAGGGCACCGAGAACCTTTGTAAAAATTCTTGGAGCTGTAGCTAGGCCAAACGGCAGAGCCACAAACTGGTAATGCTTGTCCAGAAAAGAGAATCTCAGGAACTGAAAATGATCTGGATGAATCGGAATATGCAGATATGCATCCTGTAAATCTATTGTGGACATATAATTCCCTTGCAGAACAAAAGGCAAGATAGTCCTTATAGTTACCATTTTGAACGTTGGTATCCTTACATAACGATTCAATATTTTTAGATCCAGAACTGGTCTGAAGGAATTCTCCTTCTTTGGTACAATGAAGAGATTTGAATAAAACCCCATCCCCTGTTCCTGAACTGGAACTGGCATAATTACTCCAGTCAACTCTAGATCTGAAACACATTTCAGAAATGCTTGAGCTTTTACTGGATTTACTGGGACACGGGAAAGAAAAAATCTCTTTGCAGGAGGTCTTATCTTGAAACCAATTCTGTACCCTTCTGAAACAATGTTCTGAATCCAAAGATTGTGAACAGAATTGATCCAAATTTCCTTGAAAAAACGTAACCTGCCCCCTACCAGCTGAGCTGGAATGAGGGCCGCACCTTCATGTGGACTTAGAAGCAGGCTTTGCCTTTCTAGCTGGCTTGGATTTATTCCAGACTGGAGATGGTTTCCAAACTGAAACTGCTCCTGAGGATGAAGGATCAGGCTTTTGTTCTTTGTTGAAACGAAAGGAACGAAAACGATTATTAGCTCTACTTTTACCTTTAGATTTTTTATCCTGTGGTAAAAAAGTTCCTTTCCCACCAGTAACAGTTGAAATGATGGAATCCAACTGAGAACCAAATAATTTGTTACCCTGGAAAGAAATAGAAAGTAAAGTTGATTTAGAAGCCATATCAGCATTCCAAGTTTTAAGCCATAAAGCTCTTCTAGCTAAAATAGCTAGAGACATAAACCTGACATCAACTCTGATAATATCAAAAATGGCATCACAGATAAAATTATTAGCATGCTGAAGAAGAATAATAATGTCATGAGAATCACGATGTGTTACTTGTTGCGCTAAAGTTTCCAACCAAAAAGTTGAAGCTGCAGCAACATCAGCCAAAGATATAGCAGGTCTAAGAAGATTACCTGAACACAGATAAGCTTTTCTTAGGAAGGACTCAATTTTCCTATCTAGAGGATCCTTAAACGAAGTACCATCTGACGTAGGAATAGTAGTACGTTTAGCAAGGGTAGAAATAGCCCCATCAACTTTAGGGATTTTGTCCCAAAATTCTAATCTGTCAGACGGCACAGGATATAAATGCTTAAAACGTTTAGAAGGAGTAAATGAATTACCCAATTTATCCCATTCTTTGGAAATTACTGCAGAAATAGCATTAGGAACAGGAAAAACTTCTGGAATAACCACAGGAGCTTTAAATACCTTATCTAAACGTTTAGAATTAGTATCAAGAGGACTAGAATCCTCTATTTCTAAAGCAATTAGAACTTCTTTAAGTAAAGAACGAATAAATTCCATTTTAAATAAATATGAAGATTTATCAGCATCAACCTCAGAGACAGAATCCTCTGAACCAGAGGAGTCATCAGAATCAGAATGATGATGTTCATTTAAAAATTCATCTGTAGGGAGAGAAGTTTTAAAAGATTTTTTACGTTTACTAGAAGGAGAAATAACAGACATAGCCTTCTTTATGGATTCAGAAACAAAATCTCTTATATTATCAGGAACATTCTGCACCTTAGATGTTGAGGGAACTGCAACAGGCAATGGTACTTTACTAAAGGAAATATTATCTGCTTTAACAAGTTTGTCATGACAATCAATACAAACAACAGCTGGAGAAATAGCTACCAAAAGTTTACAGCAGATACACTTAGCTTTGGTAGATTCAGCACTTGACAGCGATTTTCCTGTAGTATCTTCTGGCTCAGATGCAACGTGAGACATCTTGCAATATGTAAGAGAAAAAACAACATATAAAGCAAAATTGATCAAATTCCTTAAATGACAGTTTCAGGAATGGGAAAGAATGCCAAAGAACAAGCTTCTAGCAACCAGAAGCAATAAAAAATGAGACTTAAATAATGTGGAGACAAAAGCGACGCCCATATTTTTTCGCGCCAAATAAGACGCCCACATTATTTGGCGCCTAAATGCTTTTTGGCGCCAAAAATGACGCCACATCCGGAACGCCGACATTTTTGGCGCGAAATAACGTCAAAGAATGACGCAACTTCCGGCGACACGTATGACGCCGGAAACGGAAATAGAATTTTTGCGCCAAAAAAGTCCGCGCCAAGAATGACGCAATAAAATGAAGCATTTTCAGCCCCCGCGAGCCTAACAGCCCATAGGGAAAAAGTCAAATTTTAAGGTAAGAAAAAATGGTCAAATCAAAAATGCATTATCCCAAATATGAAACTGACTGTCTGAAAATAAGGAAAGTTGATCATTCTGAGTCAAGGCAAATAAATGTTTGAATACATATATTTAGAACTTTATAAACAAAGTGCCCAACCATAGCTTGGAGTGTCACAGAAAATAAGACTTACTTACCCCAGGACACTCATCTACATATAGCAGATAGCCAAACCAGTACTGAAACGAGAATCAGCAGAGGTAATGGTATATATAAGAGTATATCGTCGATCTGAAAAGGGAGGTAAGAGATGAATCTCTACGACCGATAACAGAGAACCTATGAAATAGACCCCTTAGAAGGAGATCACTGCATTCAAATAGGCAATACTCTCCTCACATCCCTCTGACATTCACTGCACGCTGAGAGGAAAACCGGGCTCCAACTTGCTGCGGAGCGCATATCAACGTAGAATCTAGCACAAACTTACTTCACCACCTCCATCGGAGGCAAAGTTTGTAAAAACTGAATTGTGGGTGTGGTGAGGGGTGTATTTATAGGCATTTTGAGGTTTGGGAAACTTTGCCCCTCCTGGTAGGAATGTATATCCCATACGTCACTAGCTCATGGACTCTTGCTAATTACATGAAAGAAAGTCAAATTTTAAGGTAAGAAAAAAATTGATTAATTCATATGCATTATCCCAAATATGAAACTGACTGTCTGAAATAAGGAATGTTGAACATCCTGAGTCAAGGCAAATAAATGTTTGAACACATATATTTAGAACTTTATATAAAAGTGCCCAACCATAGCTTAGAGTGTCACAGAAAATAAGACTTACTTACCCCAGGACACTCATCTACAAGTAGTAGAAAGCCAAACCAGTACTGAAACGAGAATCAGTAGAGGTAATGGTATATATAAGAGTATATCGTTGATCTGAAAAGGGAGGTAAGAGATGAATCTCTACGACCGATAACAGAGAACCTATGAAATAGACCCCGTAGAAGGAGATCATTGAATTCAAATAGGCAATACTCTCCTCACATCCCTCTGACATTCACTGCACGCTGAGAGGAAAACCGGGCTCCAACCTGCTGCGGAGTGCATATCAACGTAGAATCTAACACAAACTTACTTCACCACCTCCATAGGAGGCAAAGTTTGTAAAACTGATTTGTGGGTGTGGTGAGGGGTGTATTTATAGGCATTTTGAGGTTTGGGAAACTTTGCCCCTCCTGGTAGGAATGTATATCCCATACGTCACTAGCTCATGGACTCTTGCTAATTACATGAAAGAAATAGCTCCCTCCACCTTAGGAACTGTCTGCCATTAGTCCCTTATGGTGTCAGATATGGGAAACATTTTCTTAAAAACAGGAGGGGGAGTGAACGGAATACCTGGTCTATCCCACTCCTTAGCAATAATATTCACAATCCTCTTAGGGACTGGAAAAAAATCAGTGTAAACAGGAACCTCTAAGTATTTATCCATTTTACACAATTTCTCTGGGACCACTAAAGGGTCACAATCATCTAGAGTTGCTAATACCTCCCTAAGCAATAAGCGGAGGTGTTCAAGCTTAAATTTAAAGGCCGTCATATCAGAATCTGTCTGAGGAAGCGTCTTTCCTGAATCAGAAATTTCTCCCTCGGATAACAAATCCCTCACCCCTTCAGAGCATTGTGAGGGCATATCAGATACGGCTACTAAAGCATGAGACGGCTCAGCATTTTTCCTTAACCCAGAGCTGTCCCGCTTTCCTTGTAAACCAGGCAGTTTGGATAAAACCTCTGTGAGGGTTGTATTCATAACTGTGGCCATGCCTTGTAAAGTAAATGAATTAGACGCACTAGAGGTACTTGGCGTCACTTGTGCGGGCGTTACTGGTTGTGACACTTGGGGAGAGCTAGATGGCGAACCCTCATTTACTTCTGACTGAGAATCATCTATTGCTCTATTTTTAAGTGCTAATATATGTTCTTTATAATTTATAGACATATCAGTAAAATTGGGACACATTCTAAGAGGGGGTTCCACAATGGCTTCCAAACATATTGAACAAGGATTTTCCTTGGTGTCAGGCATGTTAAACAGGCTAGTAATGTAACAAGCAAGCTGGGAAAACACTGTAATCAAAGTAAATAACACTTAGAAATAAAACAGTACTGTGCCTTTAAGAGAAAAAAAACCTGCACAAGTTCTGCAAAACAGTGTAAAAAAGCAGTAAACTTAACAAATTTTTTACAGTAGTATCATAAAGCCTTAGTAACTTTGCACAGCTATGCAAATAAACAATTAACCCCTTAATGGCAAAACCGGATTAAAAAAAACGTCAAAACCGGTAAAAAAGACTTTCAGCTCCTCCTTTACAGCCCTCAAACACAGCAGGAACCACTGGAGAAGCAGTTGGATGTCTCTAAGGAAAAGAAACTGCGCAACTGAGGCACGAAAATAGGCCCCTCCCACCTCACTCGATGTTTTGAGGCCTATTAGAAAAACACCTGAGTGTCTCTTAACCATGTGGGTTAAAAAAACCTAAAACAAGCCACAATGACCCCTTTAGTCCCTTCAAAAAAACGTTATAATTGCATCATTTACTGAACAAACAAAAATGTTTTTTCCTAACAGTGTCATCAGTAACTTATGAGCCCTTCAAGCAAGCTGAAATTCCTATCCAAGTGTCTGAATACAGCTTACCCTTCCCTCATGGGGATATTAACAGCCTTTTCTAGAATTAACACAGTCTGTCTAGAAAAAATATAGACTGAACATACCTCATATGCAGCTTAGCATGCAAACGTTCCCCCAACTGAAGTTTTCCTGTACTCTTCAGCCTTTGTGAGAACAGCAGTGGATCTTAGTTACAAAGTGCTAAAATCATAATCCTCCTTGCAGAAATCTTCATCCCTTTCTGCCAGAGTAAATAGTACACAGCGGTACCATTTAAAATAACAAACTTTTGCTTGAGAAATAAAAAACTAACATTTTTGTCACCACACTCGCTCTGCCCTTCTTAGTTTCTTAGAGTAGGCAAAGAGAATGATGGGGGGGTGGAGCTAAGGGAGGAGCTATATAGACAGCTCTGCTGTGGGTGCTCTCTTTGCCACTTCCTGTTGGGAAGGAGAATATCCCACAAGTAAGGATGAATCTTACAAGAGAAATAATACGTTTTGGTTTCATATGAATGCAAATAAATCAATATATTCCCCTTCCCAGTAGTGACATTCTTGAAACTAATGGGCTGTATTGTGCCTTCTTGAAGTAAATAGAAACTTTCAGAGAAATCTTTAAGATACCTTGCTTTGTAGACACCCTACTCCCCATCAGAATCCATTTACATGTAGCCATATCTAGATCCAATTTTAAGGTTCAAATCATGGGAGTTAAAGGGACAGTCTAGGCCAAAATAAACTTTCATGAATCAGATAGTGCATGTAATTTAAAACAGTTTTCCAATTTACTTTTATGACCAATTTTGCTTTGTTATCTTGGTATTCTTAGTTGAAAGCTTAACCTAGGAGGTTCATATGCTAATTTCTTAGACCTTAAAGGCCACCTCTTTTAAGAATGCATTTTAACAGTTTTTCACCACTAGAGGGTGTTAGTTCACATATTTCATATAGATAACACTGCTCGTGCACGTGAAGTTATCTGGGAGCAGGCACTGATTGGCTAGACTGCAAGTCTGTCAAAAGAACTGAAATAAAGGGGCAGTTTGCAGAGGCTTAGATACAAGATAATCACAGAGGTTAAAAGTATATTATTATAACTGTGTTGGTTTTGCAAAACTGGGGAATGTGTAATAAAGGGTTTATCTATCTTTTAAAACAATAAAAATTCTGGTGTAGACTGTCCCTTTAAATCAAAAAAAAAAAAAAAAGCAACACAACTAGGATAAATCCCTTACTAGCCAAGGAAGTTTTGAAAACATTTCCCCTTTTTTCACAAGAAAAATGAACAAACATATCCCTAACCTCTTCTAAATAATACTTCATTTTGAATTGATTATAAAGGGTATCGTCATTTTCATTCACTGCTGAATGCAGTAGTAGGAGGCTATTTTTGGTACTCACAGAGACCTTAGTATGTTTCACTTGCACAAGAGGATATTCAGCTCTGTAAAGAGCCTAACACGGAAAATAGCCTCCTACTTTCGCATTTGGCAAGGAACGAAACTGTAGAATGCAAACATCTAGGTGGTTTATGTAGCAGTAGTTTAAACCACTGCTTCATAAATATCAGTTGCAGACTCAAACGAACGAACCTACAACCTATCAAGCTATACGCCTCATGATAAATCTTGCTCTATGTCTGTGAAGTAGGACCACTTAATCCTGTGGATTCTGAAAGAATCATGAAAAAAATGTGTATTAAAAGGGACAGGTAAACACCTTGAGATGTTTATATAACATGTTTAGTTATGCGTAATAAAACTTTAAAATATACTTTGCAAACTTTTCAAGGATAACCATGCTGTCTATTTTCACCTAATTAACCTGACAACTGCAAAGCAAGGCACTTTATACTAATATCATTATTTTGTCTAGCTTTGTTGTCTGCAGACTTAAAGGGACAGTCTACTTTTTTTTATTGTTTAAGGCCTTTACTACCTATATCAATATACTTTGCAACATCTAAGCTTTTTCTCTTGTAAGGTGTATCCAGTCCACGGATTCATCCATTACTTGTGGGATATTCTCCTTCCCAACAGGAAGCTGGAAGAGGATTACCCACAGCAGAGCTGTCTATATAGCTCCTCCCCTAACTGCCACCTCCAGTCATTCTCTTGCAGCTCTCGACAAGAAAGGAAGTATCAAGAGAGATGTGGTGAATTAGTGTAGTTTATCTTCAATCAAAAGTTTGTTATTTTTAAACGGTAACGGCGTTGTACTGTTTTTACCTCAGGCAGAAATAAGAAGAAGAGTTTTGCCTGAGGTTTTTGATGATCTTAGCAGGTTGTTACTAAGGTCCACTGCTGTTCTCACACATAACTGAAGAGTATGGGAAAACTTCAGCTGGGGGAACGGCCTGCAGAATTATCTGCTCTGAGGTATGTGCAGTATATTTTTTTTCTAGAGAGATGATAAGGTCTAGAAAATGCTGTCAGTGCCTGATATATTTAAGGTAAGCCTGATTGTAGTGATTTAACAAACGACTAGCATCATGCTTGCAGTAAAAGGTAATATTCATGTTACTTGCTCTTAAGGCTTAATATGTAAAACGTTTGCATGATATATAAAGAACGTTTTTTACTGAGGGTGATAAATCTTTATTTGGGGCCTAGTTTTCCACATGGCTGACTAGATTTCTCCTAGGAGTAGTTATTTATGGCCCTTTCACTTTGAGTGCATGGTGGGAGGGGCCTATTTTCGCACTCTAATTGCGCAGTTGTTTTTACATTCTGAGACATCCAGCTTTCCTGAAGGAGTCCCCTGACATATTGGACCTTTGTAAAGGGTTTTTGTGCCTACAAAAGTTGTTTTATGGGAAGGTAGGAGCCACAGTAGAGCTGTGGCAGTTTGCTTGTGACTGTTTATAACGGTTTTACAGTTTTTTTGCTTCGTTTTTGAGCCTGAGGGGTTAATCATCCATTTGCAAGTGGGTGCAATGCTATTTTAGTCTATTATACACACTGTAAAAATTTCGTAGAGTTAACTGCTTTTTTTCACTGTTTTGCAGTTTTTGTGTTTGTTTTTTTCCCTTAAAGGCACAGTACCGTTTTTTAGATTCTGCTTTTCACATTAATTAAAGTGTTTTCCAAGCTTGCTGGTCTCATTACTAGTCTGTTAAACATGTCTGACATAGAGGAAACTCCTTGTTCATTATGTTCAGAAGCCATTGTGGAACCCCCCCTTAGAATGTGTACCAAATGCACTGATCTTACTATAAGTTATAAAGACCATATTCTGGCTTTAAAAGATTTATCACCAGAGGAAATTGACAAGAGGGAAGATATGCCGACTAACTCTCCCCACGTGTAAGAGCCTATAACTCCCGCTCAAGGGACGCCAAGTACATCTAGCGCGCCCATTGCGTATACTTTACAAGACATGGCGGCAGTTATGAATCATACCCTTACAGAGGTATTGTCCAAACTGCCAGGGTTACAAGGAAAGCGAGACAGCTATGGGGCTAGAACAGATACAGAGCTCTCTGACGCTTTAGTAGCTATGTCTGATATACCCTCACAATGTGCAGAAGCCGAGGCAGGAGAGCTTCTATATGTGGGTGATTTTTCTGACTCAGGGAAGACACTTCAACCTGATTCTGATATGTCTACATTTAAATTTAAGCTTGAACACCTCCGCATGTTGCTCAGGGAGGTTTTAGCAACTCTGGATGACTGACGCCATTGTAGTCCCAGAGAAATTGTGTAAATTGGATAAATACTATGCAGTGCCTGTTTACACTGATGTTTTTCCAATACCTAAGAGGTTTTTAGAAATTATTACTAAGGAATGGGATAGACCAGGTGTACCGTTCTCTCTCCCTCCTGTTTTTAAAAAGATGTTTATTATAGATGCCGCTACACGGGACTTGTGGCAAACGGTCCCTAAGGTGGAGGGAGCAGTCTCTACCCTAGCGAAGCGTACAACTATCCCTGTCGAGGACAGTTGTGCTTTTCTAGATCCAATGGACAAAAAATTAGAAGGTTACCTTAAGAATTTTTTTATTCAACAAGGTTTTATTCTCCAGCCCCTTGCATGCATTGCCCCTTTCACTGCTGCTGCGGCCTTCTGGTTTGAGTCTCTAGAAGAGGCTCTACAGGTAGAAACCCCATTGGATGATATCCTTGACAAGCTTAAAGCTCTTAAGCTAGCCAATTCATTTGTTTCTGACGCCGTTGTTCATTCAACCAAGCTAATGGCTAAAAACCCAGGTTTTGCTATTCAGGCGCGTAGGGCGCTATGGCTTAAATCCTGATCAGCTGACGTTACTTCAAAGTCTAAGCTTCTCAACATTCCCTTCAAGGGGCAGACCCTATTCGGGCCTGGACTGAAGGAGATAATTTCTGATATTACTGGAGGAAAAGGACACGCCCTTCCTCAGGATAGGTCCAACAAATTAAGGACCAAACAGACTAATTTTCGTTCCTTTCGAAACTTCAAGAGTGGCACAGCTTCAACTTCCTCTAATACAAAACAAGAGGGATATTTTGCCCAGTCCAAGCCGGTCTGGAGACCTAACCAGGCTTGAAACAAAGGAAAGCAGGCCAAAAAACCTGCTGCTGCCTCTAAGACAGCATGAAAGATCAGCCCCCGATCTGGAAACGGATCTAGTAGGGGGCAGACTTTCTCTCTTTGCCCAGGCTTGGGCAAGAGATGTCCTGGATCCCTGGGCGTTGGAAATTGTATCCCAGGAATATCTTCTGGACTTCAAAGCTTCTTCCCCAAAAGGGAGATTTCATCTCTCACAATTATCTGCAAACCAGATAAAGAGAGAGGCATTCTTACATTGTGTTCAAGACCTCCTAGTTATGGGAGTGATCCACCCAGTTCCAAAGGAGGAACAGGGGCAAGGCTTCTATTCAAATCTGTTTGTAGTTCCCAAGAAAGAGGGAACTTTCAGACCAATCTTAGATCTCAAGATCCTAAACAAATTTCTAAGGGTCCTATCCTTCAAGATGGAGACTATTCGAACCATCCTACCTATGATCCAGGAGGGTCAATATATGACTACCGTGGATCTAAAGGATGCTTATCTTCACATTCCGATACACAGAATTCATCATCGGTTTCTCAGGTTCGCCTTCCTAGACAGGCATTACCAGTTTGTGGCTCTTCCCTTTGGGTAAGCTACAGAACCAAGAATCTTTACGAAGGTTCTAGGGTCACTCCTAGCGGTCATAAGGCTGCGGGGTATAGCAGTAGCCCCTTACCTAGACGACATTCTGATACATGCGTCAAATTTTCAAATCACCAGGTCCCATACAGACATTGTGCTGGCATTCCTGAGGTCTCATGGGTGGAAAGTGAACAAAGAAAAGAGTTCTCTATCCCCTCTCACAAGAGTTTCCTTCCTAGGAACTCTGATAGATTCTGTAGAAATTAAGATTTACCTAACAGAGGCCAGGTTTTCAAAACTTCTAAATTCCTGCCGTGTTCTTTATTCTACTTCTCGCCCTTCAGTGGCTCAGTGTATGGAAGTAATCGACTTAATGGTAGCGGCAATGGACATAGTGCCGTTTGCCCGCCTACATCTCAGACCGCTGCAACTCTGCATGCTCAGTCAGTGGAATGGGGATTACACAGATTTGTCCCCTCTACTAAATCTGGATCAAGAGACCAGAGATTCTCTTCTCTGGTGGCTATCTCAGGTCCATCTGTCCAAGGGTATGACCTTCCGCAGGCCAGATTGGACAATAACAACAGATGCCAGCCTTCTGGGCTGGGGTGCAGTCTGGAACTCCCTGAAGGCTCAGGGCTCGTGGACTCAGGAGGAGGCACTCCTTCCGATAAACATTCTGGAACTAAGAGTGATAATTCAATGCTCTTCAGGCTTGGCCTCAGCTTGCTGCGGTCAGGTTCATCAGATTTCAGTCGGACAATATCCCGACTGTAGCCTACATCAATCATCAAGGGGGAAAAAGGAGTTCCCTAGCAATGCTGGAGGATTCAAAAATAATTCTATGGGCAGAGGTTCACTCTTGCCATTTATCAGCTATCCATATCCCAGGAGTAGAGAACTGGGAGGCCGATTTTCTAAGTCGGCAGACTTTTCATCCGGGGGAGTGGGAACTCCATCCGGAGGTGTTTGCACAGTTGATTCAACTTTGGGGCAAAGCAGAACTGGATCTCATGGCGTCTCGTCAGAACGCCAAGCTTCCTTGTTACGGATCCAGGTCCAGGGATCCCAAGGCAGCGCTGATAGATGCTCTAGCAGCGCTGATAGATGCTCTAGCAGCGCCTTGGTCTTTCAGCCTGGCTTATTTGTTTCCACTGTTTCCTCTGCTCCCTTGTCTGATTGCCAAGATCAAGCAGGAGAGAGCTTCGGTGATTTTGATAGCACCTGCGTGGCCATGCAGGACTTGTTATGCAGATCTGGTGACATGTCATCCCTTCCACCATGGACTGCCGCTGAGGCAGGACCTTCTACTTCAGGGTCCTTTCAACCATCCAAATCTAATTTCTCTGCGTCTGACTGCTTGGAGATTGAACACTTGATTTTATCAAAACGTGGTTTCTCCGAGTCGGTCATCGATACCTTAACGAAAGCCTGTCACCAGGAAAATCTATCATAAGATATGGTGTAAATATCTTCATTGGTGTGAATCCAAGGGTTACTCATGGAGTAAAGTCAGGATTCCCAGGATATTATCTTTTCTCCAAGAAGGATTGGAGAAGGGATTGTCAACTAGTTCCTTAAAGGGACAGATTTCTGCTGTGTCTATTCTTTTGCACAAGCGTCTGGCGGATGTTCCAGACGTTCAGGCGTTTGGTCAGGCTTTAGTTAGAATCAAGCCTGTGTTTAAACCTGTTGCTCCGCCATGGAGTTTAAATTTAGTTCTTAAAGTTCTTCAAGGGGTTCCGTTTGAACCTCTGCATTCCATAGATATCAAGCTTTTATCTTGGAAAGTTCTGTTTTTGGTAGCTATCTCTTCGGCTCGAAGAGTTTCAGAGTTATCTGCCTTACAGTGTGATTCCCTTTATCTGATCTTCCATGCAGATAAGGTAGTTTTGCGTACCAAACCTAGGTTTCTTCCTAAGGTGGTATCAAATAAGAATATCAATCAGGAGATTGTTGTTCCGTCACTGTGTCCTAATCCTTCTTCAAAGAAAGAACGTCTATTACATAATCTTGACGTGGTTCGTGCTTTAAAGTTTTATTTACAAGCTACTAAGGATTTTCGTCAAACATCGGCATTGTTGGTTGTCTACTCTGGACAGAGAAGAGGCCAAAAGGCTTCAGCAACTTCTCTTTCTTTTTGGTTAAGAAGTATAATCCGCTTAGCTTATGAGACTGCTAGCCAGCAGCCTCCTGAAAGAATTACAGCTCATTCCACTAGAGCGGTGGCTTCCACATGGGCTTTTAAAAATGAAGCTTCTGTTGAACAGATTTGTAAGGCGGCGACTTTGTCTTCGCTTCATACTTTTTCTAAATTCTACAAATTTGATACTTTTGCTTCTTCGGAGGCTATTTTTGGGAGAAAGGTCTTACAGGCAGTGGTGCCTTCCGTTTAAGCGCCTGCCTTGTCCCTCCCTTCATCCGTGTCCTATAGCTTTGGTATCGGTATTCCACAAGTAATGGATGAATCCGTGGACTGGATACACCTTACAAGAGAAAACAAAATTTATGCTTACCTGATAAATTTATTTCTCTTGTGGTGTATCCAGTCCACGGCCCGCCCTGTCATTTTGAGGCAGGTGTTTTTTATTTTTAAACTACAGTCACCACTGCACCCTATAGTTTCTCCTTTCTCTTGTTTGTCTTCGGTCGAATGACTGGAGGTGGCAGTTAGGGGTGGAGCTATATAGACAGCTCTGCTGTGGGTGATCCTCTTGCAGCTTCCTGTTGGGAAGGAGAATATCCCACAAGTAATGGATGAATCCGTGGACTGGATACACCACAAGAGAAATAAATTTATCAGGTAAGCATAAATTTTGTTTTTTATCTACAAACAGTGCTAGTTCATGTGTGCCATATTCACAAGAACCAGCAATAATTTGCTAAAATACAAGATTGTAAAAAGCAAAAAAATAAATAAATAAATGAAAAGCACTGAGAAATGGGGCATTCTGCAGGTATAAAGTGTATTAATATAACTGGGCAATAAAGGGATTATCTATCTTTTTAAACAATTTTCAAGTAGACTGTCCCTTTAAGCCTGGATTGGCACCTCTAAATATGGCAAGTGGGGGGTGGAGTTTGGTTACTGAAAAACAATTGCAGCAAATTATAGATCACAGATCCATCAGGCTGCAGACAGGTTGAAAAGCAAAGAACTTTAAGATCACTCTTAAAGGGACATGAAACCCACAATTTTACTTTCATGATTTAGATAGAGAAAACAAATTTAAACAATTTTCCTATTTACTTGAAGAGGTTTAAACTGCTTGAAACTGCTTATAAACGGTATATGGTGTATAAATCTATGTCCACCAGAGTATGTGAATCATGTACATGTTCTTACTAATAGCCAGTGGGCTATGAATGTGCAGAGTACTCACCTGTCAACACCTTTGACCACTGTGCTTTCCTCTGCTGCAGCAACTACTTTCAGTAGATAAGCCCATCCTATGCAGTGCAAGCAGTGTGTCAAGGACCTATAATTAGTAAAACAGCATCCTACAATCCAGTGGGTAGGGAGATACATACGCATTTCATCTGGGGAGGGCTGTGGATCCCGCAAGAAGCAGCACCCTATAGAGCAGGGTACTGATGGATAAATCCACATTTCATCTGGGAAGCTGGTAACAATTCCCACTAGGAAAAGATCTTTTAATGCCTGGCAACTCCTTATCTCTGTCTGACAAGGTACTGTGAGATAGAAATGGGTCTAAGATAGGTTAGAGAACCCCTACTGACGAGTAGATCAGCACTTAAAAAAAATCATCTCACTCCATCAAGACAGTAAACAAATGACTGAGGATTCACAGTAGTGTGAGGAATTTAAAACTCTGGTATGTTGGAGTGTCTGCCTCCGCCTGGTGGAAAGGAGGGTAACTTCCCACATGTAATGTTTCATGGACTCTCAACATCTGCTGAAAGAAAGCAGTAAGATTAACCTTACCAACAGTGTCCAGAACAGCCATTGCAAGTTCAATGGCTAGCATTGATAAGTGCTTAACTATGAATGGGGGAAAAAAAATGGAGAATCTCCTCCCCAATTTCATAGGCTGCCCATTATAATTGTTTATTTACAATGCGCTAACACTTAAGTATACAATTATGGTGTAGAATAATCAGAATACATTTAAATAAATATTAGGGTAGAGGGTCTTGCCTTGAGTCACTGTAAGCTGTAAATCATCTTTACATAAGACGATCAAGGGGTCTACAGGTGGACTCTATCCTAAATACTGCTTACATTTATACCTAAATAATATAAAACACTTTTAAAAAATGTTCTTGGATAGTTAGGAGCTGATCTTTATCATTTTACACTTGGATAAAGGATACAATATATTCCAGGATTTAGACCATGCTTTAGAGAGAAGGCAACAAAGATAGAAAGAAAAAACATAATTTATGTTATATTGGCAAGTCCATGAGCTAGTGACGTATGGGATATACAATCCTACCAGGAGGGGCAAAGTTTCCCAAACCTCAAAATGCCTATAAATACACCCCCACTACATCCACAATTCAGTTTAACAAATAGCCAAGTAGTGGGGTGATAAAGAAAGGAGTAAAAAGCATCAACAAAAGAATTTGGAAATAATTGTGCTTTATACAAAAAAAAATCATAACCACCATAAAAAAGGGGGTGGGCCTCATGGACTCTTGCCAATATGAAAGAAAACATAATTTATGCTTACCTGATAAATTTATTTCTCTTGTGATGTATCGAGTCCACGGATTCATCCTTACTTGTGGGATATTCTCCTTCCCAACAGGAAGTGACAAAGAGAGCACCCACAGCAGAGCTGTGTATATAGCTCCCCACTTAGCTCCACCCCCCAGTCATTCGACCGAAGGCTAGGAAGAAAAAAGAGAAACTATAAGGTGCAGTGGTGACTGAAAGTTTAAAAATAAAAATATATATGCCTGTCTTAATAAACAGGGCGGGCCGTGGACTCGATACATCACAAGAGAAATACATTTTTCAGGTAAGCATAAATTGTTTTCTCTTGTAAGATGTATTGAGTCCACGGATTCATCCTTACTTGTGGGATACCAATACCAAAGCTTTAGGACACTGATGAAGGGAGGGACAAGACAGGGACCTTAAACGGAAGGCACCACTGCTTGTAGAACCTTTCTCCCAAAAATAGCCTCCGAAGAAGCAAAAGTATCAAATTTGTAAAATATGGAAAAAGTATGAAGCGAAGACCCAGTCGCCGCATTACAAATCTGTTCAACAGAAGCCTGATTTTGAAAAGCCCATGTGGAAGCCACAGCTCTAGAAGATTGAGCAGTAATTCTTTCAGGAGGCTGCTGTCCAGTAGTCTCATAGGCCAAACGGATGAAGCTTTTCAGCCAAAAGGAAAGAGGTAGCCGTAGCCTTTTGACCTCTCCGCTTACCAGAATAAACAACAATGAGGATGTTTGACGGAAATCTTTAGTTGCTTGTAAGTAGAACTTTAAAGCACAAACCACATCAAGATTATGCAATAGACGTTACTTCTTTGAAGAAGGATTAGGACACAGTGAAGGAACAACAATCTCTTGATTGACATTCTTATTAGAAACAACCTTAGGAAGAAACCCAGGTTTGGTACGCAAAACCACCTTATCTGCATGGAAAATAAGATAAAGGGAATCACACTGTAAAGCAGATAGCTCAGAAACTCTTCGAGCCGAAGAGATAGCTACTAAAAACAAAACTTTCCAAGATAGAAGCTTAATATCTATGGAATGCATAGGTTCAAACGGAACCCCTTGAAAAACTTTAAGGACTAAGTTTAGGCTCCAAGGTGGAGCAACAGGCTTAAATACAGGCTTAATTCTGACCAAAGCCTGACTAAATGCTTGAACGTCTGGGACATCTGCCGGACGTTTGAGTAGTAGAATAGACAAAACAGATATTTGCCCTTTTAGGGAACTAGCTGATAATCCCTTCTCCAAACCTTCTTAGAGAAAAGACAATATTCAAGGAATCCTAATCTTACTCCACGAGTAACCTTTGGATTCACACCAATAAAGATATTTGCGCCAAATCTTATGATAGATCTTCCTGGTGACAGGCTTTCTAGCCTGAATCAGGGTATCAATGACTGACTCCAAGAAACCACGCTTTGATAGAATCAGGCGTTCAATCTCCAAGCAGTCAGACGCAGAGAAACTAGATTTGGATGCGTGAAAGGACCTTGGATTAGAAGGTCCCTCCTCAAACACAGCAGGAACCTCAGGAGAAGCAGTTAGATGTCTCTGAAGAAAAGAAACTGCACAACTGAGGCGTGAAAATAGGCCCCTCCCACCTCACTTGATGTTTTGAGGCCTATCAAACAAACACCAGAGTGTCTCTAAATTAACCATGTGGGTTAAAAAACCCAAAAACAAGCCACAATGATCCCTTTAGTCCCTTCAAAAAACGTTATAATTGCATCATTCACTGAATAAACAAAAAAATTTTTTTTATTTTTTTTACAGTGTCACCAGTAACTAATGAGCCCTTCCAGCAAGCTGAAATTCCTATCAAAGAGTCTGAATACAGCTTACCCTTCCCTCATGGGAATAATGCCAGCCTTTTCTAGAATTAACACTGTTTAGAAAAATATAGACTGAACATACCTCATATGCAGCTTAGCATGCAAACTGTTCCCCCAACTAAAGTTTTCCTGTACTCTTCAGCCCTTGTGAGAACAGCAGTGGATCTTAGTTACAAAGTGCTAAGATCATCATCCTCCTTGCAGAAATCTTCATCCCTTTTCTGCCAGAGAGTAAATAGTGCACACCGGTACCATTTAAAATAACAAACTTTTGCTTGAGAAAATAAAAAACTAACATTTTTTTCACCACACTCCTCTTGCCCTTCCTAGCAGTTAAGCAGGCAGAGAGAATGACTGGGGGGTGGAGCTAAGGGGGGGAGCTATATAGACAGCTCTGCTGTGGGTGCTCTCTCTGCCACTTCCTGTAGGGGAGGAGAATATCCCACAAGTAAGGATGAATCCGTGGACTCGATACATCTTACAAGAGAAATTAATTTATCAGGTAAGTTATTACATAAATTATGTTTTCTATCATGTAATTGGCAAGAGTCCATGAGCTAGTGACATATTGGATAGCAATACCCAAGATGTGGAACTTCTCACAAGAGTCACTACAGAGGGAGGGATAAAAATAAAAACAGCCATTTTCCGCTGAAAATAATAATCCACAACCCAAAATATAAGTTTATTCTCATGAAATGAATAAACATAAGCAGAAGAATCAAACTGAAACAGCTGCCTGAAGAACTTTTCTACCAAAAACTGCTTCCGAAGAAGCGAATACATCAAAACAGTAGAATTTAGTAAATGTATGCAAGTTGCTGATTTGCAAATCTGATCAACTGAAGCTTCATTCTTAAAAGCCCACGAAGTGGAGACTGATCTAGTAGAATGAGCTGTAATTCTCTAAGGGGGGGGCTTGACCCAACTCCAAATAAGAGATAACGTGAAGTGCTTTGTGGTCCTGGATATCCGACCGCTAACGGCTTCTATATCGGATATGAGAGAAATATTACACTCTCACCTGCTCTTGTTCAGCCCGATGTAGACACCTCGTTCTGGTCACACTGTCTCCTGAGCCCTCCGGGATCTCTAGTATTCCACTCTCTCGTGGCTTGGAGATTCCCCTTCGGCATCTGACGTCACGATACACGTGCTTAGTTGCGGCCAATCAATAGGTAAGTCACTCGAGCTGGTAGCGTTGCTCCTTTCTTGTGTAGTAAGCCGGTCTTGGCGTCCGTTATGTGCTGACTTACCCGGAGCCCCCACGGGTGGGCTGGATTGCCCTTCTACAGTACACACCGGCCCTCTTCCAGGTCGGATATGCATAAATTCCAACAAATGGTACTGTTTAAGATAAAAGTTCTCTTTATTAGGACAAATTAAGACAAAGTTGCTCATGTGCAGTAATATTTAAAAGCCAAAAACACTACTTAAAGGCCAGTCTGACATGTTTCGGCTGTTCCGCCTTATTCATAGACTCACTATCTGTTAGTCGCCTATGGAGCTTTATACGCTCCCTCATTGGTTGCTAATAAGTGTGCTTATTAACCCTTTCTATATCGGACAAAAATAGGTAATACTACTTACAATGAAAGATACTGTTTTTCTCAAATACATGTAGTTAACCTCTTACATGCAAGTCTACTTGGACTATTGCTATATCTTTAAATCCACTTCCAATCTGCATAATAGTTTACAAACAAGTGTCATTTATTCATAGGAATATAAAATATAAAAGAAAGATAGAAAAAAATACCAGGGTATATAAGATTACCCTAGAACAGCAAGGGAATAAACGGCACACATAGAAGACTTTCAAAAATTTATTTATAATAATTTCCCAAAAAAACACTTAAGTATATAGCGATATCTTATCTGTCAATATCAGTTACCACTAAAGACAGCAAAATCTAAAACATTTTAAGTGCACTTAGACCTAATACTTTCCCTATGCTATAAATTACAAAAAGACATCATAAACAATAAGGGGTTAACCAGAAAACTCATGTTTATAACGAATGTTACATAGAATCTAATGTTTATAGGACATTTATAGTAAGTAGGCAAAATACATGTTAAACATATGGCTGCAGTCCAAACAGAGGTGAACTATATTATGTATCAAAAAGCGCTTGTTTTTCCTCTTTATATATACCAGGGAATCTTCTCTTAAGGCAAATAAATATGCCGCAAGTAGTACTGCTGGATAAAGAGTCTCTAGCAAGTGTAATAATTCAGTTGGAAAACACAGCATATACTTAGCTTAAGTCCTCCGGTTTTTGTTGTTTCCACTTGTCTTCTGCTTGCAAGCACCTGTGATGATTACTTGGCGTGTGACATCAGCAATAGTGGGAGTGGTCTCTCGTCACCAGGGACTATGAGTGGCTATAGACAGAAGGATCCATTTGAATCAATTTTGCATTGTAAGTTTTGCCAAGAACTTTGACAAATGACTGTATCGCAAAGTTATGTATATGTTCACCTATCGTATAGGCACATCTTCCATTGCACTCCAATAGCACACTCCTCAAAACCACTTACTCCACTGTCGGAGTCACACCTGAAAGATTCGTAGCTCACTTTAAAGGTACAGCTGCATGTATAGAGCCAAAAATGTCTCTGAAGAAACAAAAGATTCAGGGAATAGGCCTGGACAGGTGCACTAGAAATCCTGGCCCACGGTACATTCGACAGGTACCTGGGTTCTCATAAACACATAGTGCCAACGCACGTTTCTCCCCCACCTCCAGTATGTGTTACAGGGGATCATCAGGGCATGTAGAGTCCTCAGTGGACTTCCTCTTTTATGCAGATACCTAATTGCTTACAGGTGTTTTTTCCCAAGTATCCTTGCAACACCTTAAAGCTGTATCACTTTTAACCCTGTATTTCAAAAAAGCCTCTCAAAACTCAAAATTGTGTTAGAAAGTAATAGGTAAATATGTTTTGGTTCAACCTAATTCCTGGTTACCCCCAATACTTTCAAATACACAACAGAAGAGATAGAAATTACCCTCTTAAACTGGCGCACACTTCAAACAGATGTTTATTATATTTAAAAAAAATGAAAATTTATAAAAAGTGGACAAATTCAAGCTTATCGTTTAAACCTTTTGGGAATCTAGTTCCCAGTCTGTAGATCCATTTCGCCTCTTTTTGCAGGAGGACCCTATCATTATTTCCACCACGTCCATTTGTGATGCCTTTATCTATTATGATAAATTTCAATGAATCTACATTTTTATTGTGTACATTACCGCAACTAACAATATATTACATGCAGATAGTAGCCATCCGAACCACCTTAAAAAAGGGATCCCGTATGGCCAATTCCTCCGTCTGAGGAGAAATTGCTCTTCTCTCTCCAAGTTTGACACTCATGCAGCCCTAATGAAAGAGAGATTCCTAAAAAGAGGTTATTCTAACAAGTGCCTCAAGAAATCTCTCTGGAAAGCAAGAAATATGTCCAGGGATGACTTACTATATCGCAATAATTCTAAAAATGAAACTAATAAAATTAGATTTATCTCTAATTTTAATAATCAATGGGAGAGTCTAAGGTCAGTTTTCAAGAAAAATTGGCACATCCTATCCCTTGATGAAAAAGTGAACAGTGTGATGGGGGATACACCTTTGCTAACAGCTAGAAAAGCACAAAGTTTAAAGGACAAACTGGTGAGGAGCCAATTCTCAAGGGGCCCTTCGGCCTCTGATTGGCTGAGAAAGGACAGAGGTATTAAGGGTAGCTTTCCATGTGGGCACTGTGTATACTGTGCCCACATGGATAGCACTAAACAATTCTCTGTCCAGGATGGAAAGATCTTTGATATAAGATTCTTCTTTAACTGCAAATCGGAGGGGGTGATATATCTTCTGCGGTGCTCCTGTCCGGCTTTCTATGTTGGAAAAACGAAAAGATTGGTGAAGGACCGAGTACAGGAGCACAGGGACGATATTCTCCACTCCAGAGAAACTAATGTTGCCAGGCATTTTTGTAATGTACACAATAAAAATGTAGATTCATTGAAATTTATCATAATAGATAAAGGCATCACAAATGGACGTGGTGGAAATAATGATAGGGTCCTCCTGCAAAAAGAGGCGAAATGGATCTACAGACTGGGAACTAGATTCCCAAAAGGTTTAAACGATAAGCTTGAATTTGTCCACTTTTTATAAATTTTCATTTTTTTTAAATATAATAAACATCTGTTTGAAGTGTGCGCCAGTTTAAGAGGGTAATTTCTATCTCTTCTGTTGTGTATTTGAAAGTATTGGGGGTAACCAGGAATTAGGTTGAACCAAAACATATTTACCTATTACTTTCTAACACAATTTTGAGTTTTGAGAGGCTTTTTTGAAATACAGGGTTAAAAGTGATACAGCTTTAAGGTGTTGCAAGGATACTTGGGAAAAAACACCTGTAAGCAATTAGGTATCTGCATAAAAGAGGAAGTCCACTGAGGACTCTACATGCCCTGATGATCCCCTGTAACACATACTGGAGGTGGGGGAGAAACGTGCGTTGGCACTATGTGTTTATGAGAACCCAGGTACCTGTCGAATGTACCGTGGGCCAGGATTTCTAGTGCACCTGTCCAGGCCTATTCCCTGAATCTTTTGTTTCTTCAGAGACATTTTTGGCTCTATACATGCAGCTGTACCTTTAAAGTGAGCTACGAATCTTTCAGGTGTGACTCCGACAGTGGAGTAAGTGGTTTTGAGGAGTGTGCTATTGGAGTGCAATGGAAGATGTGCCTATACGATAGGTGAACATATACATAACTTTGCGATACAGTCATTTGTCAAAGTTCTTGGCAAAACTTACAATGCAAAATTGATTCAAATGGATCCTTCTGTCTATAGCCACTCATAGTCCCTGGTGACGAGAGACCACTCCCACTATTGCTGATGTCACACGCCAAGTAATCATCACAGGTGCTTGCAAGCAGAAGACAAGTGGAAACAACAAAAACCGGAGGACTTAAGCTAAGTATATGCTGTGTTTTCCAACTGAATTATTACACTTGCTAGAGACTCTTTATCCAGCAGTACTACTTGCGGCATATTTATTTGCCTTAAGAGAAGATTCCCTGGTATATATAAAGAGGAAAAACAAGCGCTTTTTGATACATAATATAGTTCACCTCTGTTTGGACTGCAGCCATATGTTTAACATGTATTTTGCCTACTTACTATAAATGTCCTATAAACATTAGATTCTATGTAACATTCGTTATAAACATGAGTTTTCTGGTTAACCCCTTATTGTTTATGATGTCTTTTTGTAATTTATAGCATAGGGAAAGTATTAGGTCTAAGTGCACTTAAAATGTTTTAGATTTTGCTGTCTTTAGTGGTAACTGATATTGACAGATAAGATATCGCTATATACTTAAGTGTTTTTTTGGGAAATTATTATAAATAAATTTTTGAAAGTCTTCTATGTGTGCCGTTTATTCCCTTGCTGTTCTAGGGTAATCTTATATACCCTGGTATTTTTTTCTATCTTTCTTTTATATTTTATATTTACTATAAGGGTGGCACCATTTAAAGCAAATTAGCAATATTACCTACTCTCTCACACCCCCTATATTTAGTCTTTACTTTTTGAGGATAATAATTTGAGGATTCAATTGTCCTTTTCTGGTGAGATTGGAGTAGATTGCTTAAGGAGTTCTTAGTTTCAAAACTCCTACATTTTCCCACAATCTTGTCTGTCTTTGTTCAGCTGCCACTACCATGGCGTACACTCTCTCAGATGATTTATGGGAGGCAGAACTCAAAGATTCTCTGGCTAATGATATTAGTGGGGGGAATGATGAAAATGATGAAGAAGTGGTAACTATTTTCAGTGCTTTCAGAAAATATAGATACCTTTTGAGTAGACAATTGAAAATTAAGGCAGAAAATGCTAGTCTGGCAAACTATATTGAAAAGAAAATAATCCCTAGGGGACTAAGATTGTCACTTGATCCAGGTGCCAATACAAGGGAGGATGAGGAGGGAGACTCTTTCATAGAAGAATGGAATGAGAAACTCTCCTCAACCTCCCTTGATCTAATGGAAATGATGATCAAAAGAAACAATAAAAGGTTAGAGAAAGTAAAGGGGGAAGCAGAAATAGCAATGATCAAGGTTAACTCTTTCGAATGTGACCCTAAATTTGAGAAATTGAATGGAGAAACAAGCTCAAATATCTCAAAGTTGAAAATTGACATTAAATCAAGAAAATGTAGGAAACTAAGGAGAGATCAGGATGATTATAAAAATGGCAGGGTTTACACATATAAATCTCAGAAAGGGACCTATGACTCCGGGACTGATATGTCAGACTCAGAATCAGGACCCTCAAAAAACTCCCTAGCAAACACACAAATAGAAGGAGGAGGAAAAACAGAAGGGGAAAAAGGAAGAGACCCTTATGGGGGGCAAGGGAAGGAAAAGAGATATCCTACCAGAGAAAAGAGAGGGAGAGGGGACCAGGCTCCACAGAGCAGGGGGAGGTACAGAGGGAGGGGATTACGCAGGGGCTTTTAAAAACCCCAATGGATGAGGAACTACAGATAGTAAACCTCTCCTCTTTTCCTCTAAACCTAGCTCATATCGAACTCCTTAAAAAAGGTATGTCCTTCTGCCCCAATACACCAATTGACAAGTTTGAGGTCATAAAAGACCTACATCTTTTTGCAAGAAAGATTGTCCTGTCTGTCATTATGAAATCTAAATCAGATAACAACTATATGTTAGATGCAACTGATCAAGTGGCCCTTAATGATTTAGAGTTACTTCTTGCTGAAAACCAAGCTGTTTTTGATAATGACACACAGAGAGAATCTTTGGTGGATAGAAAGTATGCCTTTAAACCAAAATCAACATATATGCCTTCACTTTCCCTGGTTCCAGCGGTTAATCTTTTTGTAAAACAAATGGAGAAAGATATAGAAGATATATCGAGCCAACAAACTTTTGATAACCTAAAACCTAGGGAAAGAATAGCACTAAAAGAACTAAGTATGGCCAAAGGTTTGGTGATAAAGCCTGCCGACAAGGGCGGTAATTTGGTTTTACTTGATGAGCATTTTTATGTGAATGAAGTCAAACGGCAGCTAAATAACAAAAAGCAATATGAAAAAATTGGTGGCAACCCTCTGGTCCATGTCCAAAATTCCCTTTTTAAACTTTTGAATTATGCAAGAAGCAAAGGGGTAATTACCCAAAATGAGTTCAAATTCCTATATCCTGAGCATCCAGTTATGCCTGTCTTTTATGTATTGCCAAAGCTGCATAAAAACATGCAGTGCCCCCCGGGAAGGCCTATAGTCTCGGGAATAGGGAGTGCAACTGAAAAAATTGGGGAGTATGTTGATAAATACCTGCGACCCTTTTTACTAACCTTAACATCATATGTTAAAGACACAGCCGATCTTTTGAGAAAGTTGGATGGAGTAGTAGTAAATGAAAAGACCATTCTGGCATCTCTTGATGTAGAGGGTCTTTACTCCTCCATACCACATAAAATAGGCTTAACAGCAATAAGGAGGTTCTTAGAGACCAGAGGACCAACATATGCTGAACATACTGAATTTGTCTACTCCCTGTTAGAGTTTGTCTTGAAAAATAATATTTTTTCATTTGACGGACAGATATTTCGCCAACTGTGTGGGACAGCGATGGGGGCAGTTTGTGCCCCCACATATGCATGTCTACATCTGGGCCTTTGGGAATCAGAGATCTTTGAGTACTATTCAAGGATCTTTGAGGACAAAGTGCTACTATGGATTAGATATGTGGATGATGTTCTTGTCCTGTGGGATGGGACGGCAGAAGAATTCAATGAATTCGTTGCGGTCCTTAACCACAACGACAAGAACATCATCCTGACGTCAGAAACCAATACAGTAGAACTAAATTTTCTAGATGTGACTTTGAAAAAAGAGGGAGTAAGAATAGTGACGGAAAATTACAGGAAAAAGACCGCAACTAACAATATATTACATGCAGATAGTAGCCATCCGAACCACCTTAAAAAAGGGATCCCGTATGGCCAATTCCTCCGTCTGAGGAGAAATTGCTCTTCTCTCTCCAAGTTTGACACTCATGCAGCCCTAATGAAAGAGAGATTCCTAAAAAGAGGTTATTCTAACAAGTGCCTCAAGAAATCTCTCTGGAAAGCAAGAAATATGTCCAGGGATGACTTACTATATCGCAATAATTCTAAAAATGAAACTAATAAAATTAGATTTATCTCTAATTTTAATAATCAATGGGAGAGTCTAAGGTCAGTTTTCAAGAAAAATTGGCACATCCTATCCCTTGATGAAAAAGTGAACAGTGTGATGGGGGATACACCTTTGCTAACAGCTAGAAAAGCACAAAGTTTAAAGGACAAACTGGTGAGGAGCCAATTCTCAAGGGGCCCTTCGGCCTCTGATTGGCTGAGAAAGGACAGAGGTATTAAGGGTAGCTTTCCATGTGGGCACTGTGTATACTGTGCCCACATGGATAGCACTAAACAATTCTCTGTCCAGGATGGAAAGATCTTTGATATAAGATTCTTCTTTAACTGCAAATCGGAGGGGGTGATATATCTTCTGCGGTGCTCCTGTCCGGCTTTCTATGTTGGAAAAACGAAAAGATTGGTGAAGGACCGAGTACAGGAGCACAGGGACGATATTCTCCACTCCAGAGAAACTAATGTTGCCAGGCATTTTTGTAATGTACACAATAAAAATGTAGATTCATTGAAATTTATCATAATAGATAAAGGCATCACAAATGGACGTGGTGGAAATAATGATAGGGTCCTCCTGCAAAAAGAGGCGAAATGGATCTACAGACTGGGAACTAGATTCCCAAAAGGTTTAAACGATAAGCTTGAATTTGTCCACTTTTTATAAATTTTCATTTTTTTTAAATATAATAAACATCTGTTTGAAGTGTGCGCCAGTTTAAGAGGGTAATTTCTATCTCTTCTGTTGTGTATTTGAAAGTATTGGGGGTAACCAGGAATTAGGTTGAACCAAAACATATTTACCTATTACTTTCTAACACAATTTTGAGTTTTGAGAGGCTTTTTTGAAATACAGGGTTAAAAGTGATACAGCTTTAAGGTGTTGCAAGGATACTTGGGAAAAAACACCTGTAAGCAATTAGGTATCTGCATAAAAGAGGAAGTCCACTGAGGACTCTACATGCCCTGATGATCCCCTGTAACACATACTGGAGGTGGGGGAGAAACGTGCGTTGGCACTATGTGTTTATGAGAACCCAGGTACCTGTCGAATGTACCGTGGGCCAGGATTTCTAGTGCACCTGTCCAGGCCTATTCCCTGAATCTTTTGTTTCTTCAGAGACATTTTTGGCTCTATACATGCAGCTGTACCTTTAAAGTGAGCTACGAATCTTTCAGGTGTGACTCCGACAGTGGAGTAAGTGGTTTTGAGGAGTGTGCTATTGGAGTGCAATGGAAGATGTGCCTATACGATAGGTGAACATATACATAACTTTGCGATACAGTCATTTGTCAAAGTTCTTGGCAAAACTTACAATGCAAAATTGATTCAAATGGATCCTTCTGTCTATAGCCACTCATAGTCCCTGGTGACGAGAGACCACTCCCACTATTGCTGATGTCACACGCCAAGTAATCATCACAGGTGCTTGCAAGCAGAAGACAAGTGGAAACAACAAAAACCGGAGGACTTAAGCTAAGTATATGCTGTGTTTTCCAACTGAATTATTACACTTGCTAGAGACTCTTTATCCAGCAGTACTACTTGCGGCATATTTATTTGCCTTAAGAGAAGATTCCCTGGTATATATAAAGAGGAAAAACAAGCGCTTTTTGATACATAATATAGTTCACCTCTGTTTGGACTGCAGCCATATGTTTAACATGTATTTTGCCTACTTACTATAAATGTCCTATAAACATTAGATTCTATGTAACATTCGTTATAAACATGAGTTTTCTGGTTAACCCCTTATTGTTTATGATGTCTTTTTGTAATTTATAGCATAGGGAAAGTATTAGGTCTAAGTGCACTTAAAATGTTTTAGATTTTGCTGTCTTTAGTGGTAACTGATATTGACAGATAAGATATCGCTATATACTTAAGTGTTTTTTTGGGAAATTATTATAAATAAATTTTTGAAAGTCTTCTATGTGTGCCGTTTATTCCCTTGCTGTTCTAGGGTAATCTTATATACCCTGGTATTTTTTTCTATCTTTCTTTTATATTTTATATTTACTATAAGGGTGGCACCATTTAAAGCAAATTAGCAATATTACCTACTCTCTCACACCCCCTATATTTAGTCTTTACTTTTTGAGGATAATAATTTGAGGATTCAATTGTCCTTTTCTGGTGAGATTGGAGTAGATTGCTTAAGGAGTTCTTAGTTTCAAAACTCCTACATTTTCCCACAATCTTGTCTGTCTTTGTTCAGCTGCCACTACCATGGCGTACACTCTCTCAGATGATTTATGGGAGGCAGAACTCAAAGATTCTCTGGCTAATGATATTAGTGGGGGGAATGATGAAAATGATGAAGAAGTGGTAACTATTTTCAGTGCTTTCAGAAAATATAGATACCTTTTGAGTAGACAATTGAAAATTAAGGCAGAAAATGCTAGTCTGGCAAACTATATTGAAAAGAAAATAATCCCTAGGGGACTAAGATTGTCACTTGATCCAGGTGCCAATACAAGGGAGGATGAGGAGGGAGACTCTTTCATAGAAGAATGGAATGAGAAACTCTCCTCAACCTCCCTTGATCTAATGGAAATGATGATCAAAAGAAACAATAAAAGGTTAGAGAAAGTAAAGGGGGAAGCAGAAATAGCAATGATCAAGGTTAACTCTTTCGAATGTGACCCTAAATTTGAGAAATTGAATGGAGAAACAAGCTCAAATATCTCAAAGTTGAAAATTGACATTAAATCAAGAAAATGTAGGAAACTAAGGAGAGATCAGGATGATTATAAAAATGGCAGGGTTTACACATATAAATCTCAGAAAGGGACCTATGACTCCGGGACTGATATGTCAGACTCAGAATCAGGACCCTCAAAAAACTCCCTAGCAAACACACAAATAGAAGGAGGAGGAAAAACAGAAGGGGAAAAAGGAAGAGACCCTTATGGGGGGCAAGGGAAGGAAAAGAGATATCCTACCAGAGAAAAGAGAGGGAGAGGGGACCAGGCTCCACAGAGCAGGGGGAGGTACAGAGGGAGGGGATTACGCAGGGGCTTTTAAAAACCCCAATGGATGAGGAACTACAGATAGTAAACCTCTCCTCTTTTCCTCTAAACCTAGCTCATATCGAACTCCTTAAAAAAGGTATGTCCTTCTGCCCCAATACACCAATTGACAAGTTTGAGGTCATAAAAGACCTACATCTTTTTGCAAGAAAGATTGTCCTGTCTGTCATTATGAAATCTAAATCAGATAACAACTATATGTTAGATGCAACTGATCAAGTGGCCCTTAATGATTTAGAGTTACTTCTTGCTGAAAACCAAGCTGTTTTTGATAATGACACACAGAGAGAATCTTTGGTGGATAGAAAGTATGCCTTTAAACCAAAATCAACATATATGCCTTCACTTTCCCTGGTTCCAGCGGTTAATCTTTTTGTAAAACAAATGGAGAAAGATATAGAAGATATATCGAGCCAACAAACTTTTGATAACCTAAAACCTAGGGAAAGAATAGCACTAAAAGAACTAAGTATGGCCAAAGGTTTGGTGATAAAGCCTGCCGACAAGGGCGGTAATTTGGTTTTACTTGATGAGCATTTTTATGTGAATGAAGTCAAACGGCAGCTAAATAACAAAAAGCAATATGAAAAAATTGGTGGCAACCCTCTGGTCCATGTCCAAAATTCCCTTTTTAAACTTTTGAATTATGCAAGAAGCAAAGGGGTAATTACCCAAAATGAGTTCAAATTCCTATATCCTGAGCATCCAGTTATGCCTGTCTTTTATGTATTGCCAAAGCTGCATAAAAACATGCAGTGCCCCCCGGGAAGGCCTATAGTCTCGGGAATAGGGAGTGCAACTGAAAAAATTGGGGAGTATGTTGATAAATACCTGCGACCCTTTTTACTAACCTTAACATCATATGTTAAAGACACAGCCGATCTTTTGAGAAAGTTGGATGGAGTAGTAGTAAATGAAAAGACCATTCTGGCATCTCTTGATGTAGAGGGTCTTTACTCCTCCATACCACATAAAATAGGCTTAACAGCAATAAGGAGGTTCTTAGAGACCAGAGGACCAACATATGCTGAACATACTGAATTTGTCTACTCCCTGTTAGAGTTTGTCTTGAAAAATAATATTTTTTCATTTGACGGACAGATATTTCGCCAACTGTGTGGGACAGCGATGGGGGCAGTTTGTGCCCCCACATATGCATGTCTACATCTGGGCCTTTGGGAATCAGAGATCTTTGAGTACTATTCAAGGATCTTTGAGGACAAAGTGCTACTATGGATTAGATATGTGGATGATGTTCTTGTCCTGTGGGATGGGACGGCAGAAGAATTCAATGAATTCGTTGCGGTCCTTAACCACAACGACAAGAACATCATCCTGACGTCAGAAACCAATACAGTAGAACTAAATTTTCTAGATGTGACTTTGAAAAAAGAGGGAGTAAGAATAGTGACGGAAAATTACAGGAAAAAGACCGCAACTAACAATATATTACATGCAGATAGTAGCCATCCGAACCACCTTAAAAAAGGGATCCCGTATGGCCAATTCCTCCGTCTGAGGAGAAATTGCTCTTCTCTCTCCAAGTTTGACACTCATGCAGCCCTAATGAAAGAGAGATTCCTAAAAAGAGGTTATTCTAACAAGTGCCTCAAGAAATCTCTCTGGAAAGCAAGAAATATGTCCAGGGATGACTTACTATATCGCAATAATTCTAAAAATGAAACTAATAAAATTAGATTTATCTCTAATTTTAATAATCAATGGGAGAGTCTAAGGTCAGTTTTCAAGAAAAAACATAATTTATGCTTACCTGATAAATTTATTTCTCTTGTAGTGTATCCAGTCCACGGATCATCCATTACTTATGGGATATTAACTCCTCCCCAACAGGAAGTGCAAGAGGATTCACCCAGCAGAGCTGCTATATAGCTCCTCCCCTAACTGCCATTACCAGTCATTCGACCGAAAACATGCAGAGAAAGGAAAACCATAGGGTGCAGTGGTGACTGTAGTTTAATGGAAAAATTACCTGCCTTAAAGTGACAGGGCGGGCCGTGGACTGGATACACTACAAGAGAAATAAATTTATCAGGTAAGCATAAATTATGTTTTCTCTTGTTAAGTGTATCCAGTCCACGGATCATCCATTACTTATGGGATACCAATACCAAAGCTAAAGTACACGGATGACGGGAGGGACAGGCAGGCTCTTTATACGGAAGGAACCACTGCCTGAAGAACCTTTCTCCCAAAAACAGCCTCCGAAGAAGCAAAAGTGTCAAATTTGTAAAATTTGGAAAAAGTATGAAGAGAAGACCAAGTTGCAGCCTTGCAAATCTGTTCAACAGAAGCCTCATTCTTAAAGGCCCAAGTGGAAGCCACAGCTCTAGTAGAATGTGCTGTAATTCTTTCAGGAGGCTGCTGTCCAGCAGTCTCATAGGCTAACCGTATTATGCTACGAAGCCAAAAGGAGAGAGAGGTAGCCGAAGCTTTTTGACCTCTCCTCTGACCAGAATAAACGACAAACAGGGAAGACGTTTGTCGAAAATCCTTAGTTGTCTGTAGATAAAATTTCAGGGCACGGACTACATCTAGATTGTGTAGCAGACGTTCCTTTTTTGAAGAAGGATTAGGACACAAAGATGGAACCACAATCTCTTGATTGATATTCCTGTTAGTGATCACCTTAGGTAGGAACCCAGGTTTAGTACGCAGAACTACCTTGTCTGAATGAAAAATCAGATAAGGAGAATCACAATGTAAGGCAGATAACTCAGAGACTCTTCGAGCCGAGGAAATCGCCATTAAAAACAGAACTTTCCAAGATAACAACTTGATATCAATGGAATGAAGGGGTTCAAACGGAACCCCCTGTAAAACATTAAGAACTAAGTTCAAACTCCATGGTGGAGCAACAGTTTTAAACACAGGCTTGATCCTAGCTAAAGCCTGACAAAAAGCTTGAACGTCCGGAACTTCTGACAGACGTTTGTGTAAAAGAATGGACAGAGCTGAAATCTGTCCCTTTAAGGAACTAGCGGATAAACCCTTTTCTAAACCTTCTTGTAGAAAAGACAATATCCTCGGAATCCTAACCTTACTCCATGAGTAACTCTTGGATTCGCACCAATATAAGTATTTGCGCCATATCTTATGGTAAATCTTTCTGGTAACAGGCTTCCTAGTCTGTATTTAAGGTATCAATAACTGACTCAGAAAAACCACGTTTTGATAAAATCAAGCGTTCAATTTCCAAGCAGTCAGCTTCAGAGAAATTAGATTTTGATGTTTGAAGGGACCCTGGATCAGAAGGTCCTGTTTCAGAGGTAGCGACCAAGGTGGACAGGATGACATGTCCACTAGATCTGCATACCAAGTCCTGCGTGGCCATGCAGGCGCTATTAGAATCACTGATGCTCTCTCCTGTTTGATTCTGGCAATCAATCGAGGAAGCATCGGGAAGGGTGGAAACACATAAGCCATCCCGAAGGTCCAAGGTGCTGTCAAAGCATCTATCAGAACCGCTCCCGGATCCCTGGATCTGGACCCGTAACGAGGAAGCTTGGCGTTCTGTCGAGACGCCATGAGATCTATCTCTGGTTTGCCCCAACGTCGAAGTATTTGGGCAAAGACCTCCGGATGAAGTTCCCACTCCCCCGGATGAAAAGTCTGACTACTTAAGAAATCCGCCTCCCAGTTCTCCACTCCCGGGATGTGGATTGCTGACAGGTGGCAAGAGTGAGACTATGCCCAGCGAATTATTTTTGATACTTCCATCATTGCTAGGGAGCTTCTTGTCCCTCCCTGATGGTTGATGTAAGCTACAGTCGTGATGTTGTCCGACTGAAACCTGATGAACCCCCGAGTTGTTAACTGGGGCCAAGCCAGAAGGGCATTGAGAACTGCTCTCAATTCCAGAATGTTTATTGGTAGGAGACTCTCCTCCTGATTCCATTGTCCCTGAGCCTTCAGAGAATTCCAGACAGCGCCCCAACCTAGTAGGCTGGCGTCTGTTGTTAGAATTGTCCAGTCCGGCCTGCTGAATGGCATCCCCCTGGACAGATGTGGCCGAGAAAGCCACCATAGAAGAGAATTTCTGGTCTCTTGATCCAGATTCAGAGTAGGGGACAAGTCTGAGTAATCCCCATTCCACTGACTTAGCATGCACAATTGCAGCGGTCTGAGATGTAGGCGTGCAAAGGGTACTATGTCCATTGCTGCTACCATTAAGCCGAACACCTCCATGCATTGAGCTACTGACGGGTGTTGAATGGAATGAAGGACACGGCATGCATTTTGAAGCTTTGTTAACCTGTCTTCTGTCAGGTAAATCTTCATTTCTACAGAATCTATAAGAGTCCCCAAGAAGGGAACTCTTGTGAGTGGAAAGAGAGAACTCTTCTTTTCGTTCACCTTCCATCCATGCGACCTTAGAAATGCCAGTACTAACTCTGTATGAGACTTGGCAGTTTGAAAGCTTGAAGCTTGTATCAGAATGTCGTCTAGGTACGGAGCTACCTCAATTCCTCGCGGTCTTAGTACCGCCAGAAGAGCACCCAGAACCTTTGTGAAGATTCTCGGAGCCGTAGCCAATCCGAATGGAAGAGCTACAAACTGGTAATGCCTGTCTAGAAAGGCAAACCTTAGATACCGGTAAAGATCTTTGTGAATCGGTATGTGAAGGTAAGCATCCTTTAAATCCACTGTGGTCATGTACTGACCCTTTTGGATCATGGGTAAAATTGTCCGAATAGTTTCCATTTTGAACGATGGAACTCTTAGGAATTTGTTTAGGATCTTTAAATCCAAGATTGGCCTGAAAGTTCCCTCTTTTTTGGGAACCACAGATTTGAGTAAAACCCTTGTCCTTGTTCCGACCGCGGAACCGGATGGATCACTCCCATTAATAAAAGATCTTGTACGCAGCGTAGAAACGCCTCTTTCTTTATTTGGTTTGTTGACAACCTTGACAGATGAAATCTCCCTCTTGGGGGAGAGAATTTGAAGTCTAGAAGGTATCCCTGAGATATGATCTCTAACGCCCAGGGATCCTGGACATCTCTTGCCCAAGCCTGGGCGAAGAGAGAAAGTCTGCCCCCCACTAGATCCGTTCCCGGATCGGGGGCCCTCGATTCATGCTGTCTTAGGGGCAGCAGCAGGTTTCCTGGCCTGCTTGCCCTTGTTCCAGGACTGGTTAGGTCTCCAGCCTTGTCTGTAGCGAGCAACAGCTCCTTCCTGTTTTGGTGCAGAGGAAGTTGATGCTGCTCCTGCTTTGAAATTACGAAAGGAACGAAAATTAGACTGTCTAGCCTTAGGTTTGGCTCTGTCTTGAGACAGGGCATGGCCTTTACCTCCTGTAATGTCAGCGATAATTTCTTTCAACCCGGGCCCGAATAAGGTCTGCCCTTTGAAAGGTATATTAAGCAATTTAGATTTAGAAGTAACGTCAGCTGACCAGGATTTTAGCCACAGTGCTCTGCGTGCCTGAATGGCGAATCCGGAATTCTTAGCCGTAAGTTTAGTTAAATGTACTACGGCATCTGAAATAAATGAGTTAGCTAACTTAAGGGCTTTAAGCTTGTGTGTAATCTCATCTAATGGAGCTGATTCAAGTGTCTCTTCCAGAGACTCAAACCAAAATGCTGCTGCAGCCGTGACAGGCGCAATTGCATGCAAGAGGTTGCAATATAAAACCTTGTTGAACAAACATTTTCTTAAGGTAACCCTCTAACTTTTTATCCATTGGATCTGAAAAGGCACAGCTATCCTCCACCGGGATAGTGGTACGCTTAGCTAAAGTAGAAACTGCTCCCTCCACCTTAGGGACCGTTTGCCATAAGTCCCGTGTGGTGGCGTCTATTGGAAACATCTTTCTAAATATCGGAGGGGGTGAGAGCGGCACACCGGGTCTATCCCACTCCTTAGTAACAATTTCAGTAAGTCTCTTAGGTATAGGAAAAACGTCAGTACTCGCCGGTACCGCAAAATATTTATCCAACCTACACATTTTCTCTGGTATTGCAACTGTGTTACAATCATTCAGAGCCGCTAACACCTCCCCTAGTAATACACGGAGGTTTTCCAGCTTAAATTTAAAATTTGAAATATCTGAATCCAGTTTGTTTGGATCAGAACCGTCACCCGCAGAATGAAGCTCTCCGTCCTCATGTTCTGCAAATTGTGACGCAGTGTCTGACATGGCCCTAATATTATCAGCGCACTCTGTTCTCACCCCAGAGTGATCACGCTTACCTCTTAGTTCTGGTAATTTAGCCAAAACTTCAGTCATAACAGTAGCCATATACTGTAATGTGATTTGTAATGGCCGCCCAGATGTACTCGGCGCTACAATATCACGCACCTCCCGAGCGGGAGATGCAGGTACTGACACGTGAGGCGAGTTAGTCGGCATAACTCTCCCCTCGTTGTTTGGTGAAATGTGTTCAATTTGTACAGATTGACTTTTATTAAAGTAGCATCAATGCAGTTAGTACATAAATTTCTATTGGGCTCCACTTTGGCTTTAGCACATATAGCACAGATATCTTCCTCTGAATCAGACATGTTTAACACACTAGCAAATAAACTAGCAACTTGGAAATACTTTTCAAGTAATTTACTATAATATGAAAACGTACTGTGCCTATAAGAAGCACAGAAAAAGTTATGACAGTTGAAAATTAATAAACTGAAAAGTTATAGCATCAAATCTTTGTAAAAAACACAATTTTAGCAAAGGATTGCTCCCATTAGCAAAGGATAACTAACCCTGATAGCTAACAGTGAGAGAGATCAGTAAACTGTCATAAATTAAATAAAACGACTGCCAAGTGGAAAAAAATAGTGCCCAAAACATTTTTTCACCCAGTACCTCAGAAAATTAAACGATTTTACATGCCAGCAAAAAACGTTTAACATTAATAAATTGAGTGTTATTAAAAAGCCTGTTGCTAGTCCCTGCAAATTAGGCTAAAGTTTTATGCATACAGTATAATTCCAGTGAAGTGCCATTCCCCAGAATACTGAAGTGTAAAATATACATACATGACAGCCTGATACCAGTTGCTGCTACTGCATTTAAGGCTGAGTTTACATTATATCGGTATGGCAGAATTTTCTCATCAATTCCATTGTCAGAAAATAATAAGCTGCTACATACCTCTTTGCAGATTAATCTGCCCGCTGTCCCCTGATCTGAAGTTTACCTCTCCTCAGATGGCCGAGAAACAGCAATATGATCTTAACTACTCCGGCTAAAATCATAGAAAAACTCAGGTAGATTCTTCTTCAAATTCTACCAGAGAAGGAATAACACACTCCGGTGCTATTATAAAATAACAAACTTTTGATTGAAGGTATGAAACTAAGTATAATCACCACAGTCCTCTCACACATCCTATCTATTCGTTGGGTGCAAGAGAATGACTGGTAATGGCAGTTAGGGGAGGAGCTATATAGCAGCTCTGCTGGGTGAATCCTCTTGCACTTCCTGTTGGGGAGGAGTTAATATCCCATAAGTAATGGATGATCCGTGGACTGGATACACTTAACAAGAGAAATTGGCACATCCTATCCCTTGATGAAAAAGTGAACAGTGTGATGGGGGATACACCTTTGCTAACAGCTAGAAAAGCACAAAGTTTAAAGGACAAACTGGTGAGGAGCCAATTCTCAAGGGGCCCTTCGGCCTCTGATTGGCTGAGAAAGGACAGAGGTATTAAGGGTAGCTTTCCATGTGGGCACTGTGTATACTGTGCCCACATGGATAGCACTAAACAATTCTCTGTCCAGGATGGAAAGATCTTTGATATAAGATTCTTCTTTAACTGCAAATCGGAGGGGGTGATATATCTTCTGCGGTGCTCCTGTCCGGCTTTCTATGTTGGAAAAACGAAAAGATTGGTGAAGGACCGAGTACAGGAGCACAGGGACGATATTCTCCACTCCAGAGAAACTAATGTTGCCAGGCATTTTTGTAATGTACACAATAAAAATGTAGATTCATTGAAATTTATCATAATAGATAAAGGCATCACAAATGGACGTGGTGGAAATAATGATAGGGTCCTCCTGCAAAAAGAGGCGAAATGGATCTACAGACTGGGAACTAGATTCCCAAAAGGTTTAAACGATAAGCTTGAATTTGTCCACTTTTTATAAATTTTCATTTTTTTTAAATATAATAAACATCTGTTTGAAGTGTGCGCCAGTTTAAGAGGGTAATTTCTATCTCTTCTGTTGTGTATTTGAAAGTATTGGGGGTAACCAGGAATTAGGTTGAACCAAAACATATTTACCTATTACTTTCTAACACAATTTTGAGTTTTGAGAGGCTTTTTTGAAATACAGGGTTAAAAGTGATACAGCTTTAAGGTGTTGCAAGGATACTTGGGAAAAAACACCTGTAAGCAATTAGGTATCTGCATAAAAGAGGAAGTCCACTGAGGACTCTACATGCCCTGATGATCCCCTGTAACACATACTGGAGGTGGGGGAGAAACGTGCGTTGGCACTATGTGTTTATGAGAACCCAGGTACCTGTCGAATGTACCGTGGGCCAGGATTTCTAGTGCACCTGTCCAGGCCTATTCCCTGAATCTTTTGTTTCTTCAGAGACATTTTTGGCTCTATACATGCAGCTGTACCTTTAAAGTGAGCTACGAATCTTTCAGGTGTGACTCCGACAGTGGAGTAAGTGGTTTTGAGGAGTGTGCTATTGGAGTGCAATGGAAGATGTGCCTATACGATAGGTGAACATATACATAACTTTGCGATACAGTCATTTGTCAAAGTTCTTGGCAAAACTTACAATGCAAAATTGATTCAAATGGATCCTTCTGTCTATAGCCACTCATAGTCCCTGGTGACGAGAGACCACTCCCACTATTGCTGATGTCACACGCCAAGTAATCATCACAGGTGCTTGCAAGCAGAAGACAAGTGGAAACAACAAAAACCGGAGGACTTAAGCTAAGTATATGCTGTGTTTTCCAACTGAATTATTACACTTGCTAGAGACTCTTTATCCAGCAGTACTACTTGCGGCATATTTATTTGCCTTAAGAGAAGATTCCCTGGTATATATAAAGAGGAAAAACAAGCGCTTTTTGATACATAATATAGTTCACCTCTGTTTGGACTGCAGCCATATGTTTAACATGTATTTTGCCTACTTACTATAAATGTCCTATAAACATTAGATTCTATGTAACATTCGTTATAAACATGAGTTTTCTGGTTAACCCCTTATTGTTTATGATGTCTTTTTGTAATTTATAGCATAGGGAAAGTATTAGGTCTAAGTGCACTTAAAATGTTTTAGATTTTGCTGTCTTTAGTGGTAACTGATATTGACAGATAAGATATCGCTATATACTTAAGTGTTTTTTTGGGAAATTATTATAAATAAATTTTTGAAAGTCTTCTATGTGTGCCGTTTATTCCCTTGCTGTTCTAGGGTAATCTTATATACCCTGGTATTTTTTTCTATCTTTCTTTTATATTTTATATTTACTATAAGGGTGGCACCATTTAAAGCAAATTAGCAATATTACCTACTCTCTCACACCCCCTATATTTATTCATAGGAATATTAACATTTTTTCTATTTACGTGCAATTGTCATTTTCTGCAATGCATTTATGAAACTTATATGTAAACTATTTGGAAGTATTATATTTACTAATAGTTATCATCACAACAAAAAAAATGTATATAAATTTGGATACTTGCAATTATAGCAATAATTCTAATCAAAAAATGTAACCATACTATTTAGTTGGCAAGGTTAATATTTGCCCCTTGATGGTTATAATTATTGCAATACCAATATTAACTTCTGTAATGTAATAACAACACTCAATCTATAGCTATATCGTACTATCCTAAGTGATATACATAAACATCCTCAGCTCATGATTAGATCATTTTCCAATATCAATGTATTGTCTATCTAGATGTTAAATGTATAGTGGGATCTGGTTATTGTGTTTGTATGACCAGGTCATCTTAATGTTTATTTCTCTCCCAAAAATTAATGATATCATTCTCTATATTCATTCCTATTGGTCTGCGTGTGTTAAGAGTAAAAATCCAATAGGCCTCTCTATGGAACAGTTCTTTGACTCTGTCACCTCCTCTTGGTTTTTTATTTATGGCATCTATAATCATCCATCTGAATGATTCAACTTTGCCTTGATGCTCAAATAAAAAATGTTTAGCCACACCGGTGGTGATCTTTTCCTTATCAATGTCATTTAGGTGCTCCCGAATTCTGGTCCTGGCCTCCCGTGAGGTACAACCAACGTACTGGACCCTACAAATTGAACACTCTACCATGTATATGACAAATTCTGTTCTACAGTTTGTGCATTGTTTACAATCATAGACCTTTGCCGTTTGTGCTGACTGAAACACCTTTCTGCACATAGTGAAGATGCATGCTGTGCAGCTTCTTGTGCCACACTTGTAGTGGCCTTTACAGTCTAACCAACTACTCTGCTTGGCTGGTCTTCTATGGGCAGTAGGCGAAATAATATTCCCAATAGTGATATTTCTTCTAGACGTGGGTGACCGTGAGAAAAAGAAGGTCACAACAAAGCTGTACACTAAGCCAATATCAGCAAATTCGTTGATACATGCAAGGAGTTGTCACCCACGCCATATGCATTATGGCGTGGCAAAAGGACAATTTATTAGGGCCAAACGCAATTGCTCTAGCGAATCAGATTATCAGGTGGAAAGTGTAGCATTGTTGAAGAAACTGAGAGAAAGGGGTTATCCAGAGGGACCCATAAACAAAGCTTATAAAGAAGTAGGGCACATACCAAGAGAAACATTGTTACAACCAAAGAGACCCAATACTGATAGTAAGGGAGAAGTCACATTTGTGACAACCTATACTAGTCAATACAAATAAATCTGTAACATAATAAAGAAGAATCTCCCAATTTTACGAGGAGATGATGTATTGAATAAAGTAATAGATAAGGGTTGTAGATTCACGTATAGAAGAAATATCACTATTGGGAATATTATTTCGCCTAGTGCCCTTAGAAGACCAGCCAAGCAGAGTAGTTGGTTAGACTGTAAAGGCCACTACAAGTGTGGCACAAGAAGCTGCACAGCATGCAGCTTCCCTATGTGCAGAAAGGTGTTTCAGTCAGCACAAACGGCAAAGGTCTATGATTGTAAACAATGCACAAACTGTAGAACAGAATTTGTCATATACATGGTAGAGTATTCAATTTGTAGGGTCCAGTACGTTGGTTGTACCTCACGGGAGGCCAGGACCACAATTCGGGAGCACCTAAATGACATTGATAAGGAAAAGACCACCACCGGTGTGGCTAAACATTTTTTATTTGAGCATCAAGGCAAAGTTGAATCATTCAGATGGATGATTATAGATGCCATAAATAAAAAACCAAGAGGAGGTGACAGAGTCAAAGAACTGTTCCATAGAGAGGCCTATTGGATTTTTACTCTTAACACACACAGACCAATAGGAATGAATATAGAGAATGATATCATTAATTTTTGGGAGAGAAATAAACATTAAGATGACCTGGTCATACAAACACAATAACCAGATCCCACTATACATTTAACATCTAGATAGACAATACATTGATATTGGAAAATGATCTAATCATGAGCTGAGGATGTTTATGTATATCACTTAGGATAGTATGATATAGCTATAGATTGAGTGTTGTTATTACATGACAGAAGTTAATATTGGTATTGCAATAATTATAACCATCAAGGGGCAAATATTAACCTTGCCAACTAAATAGTATGGTTAAATTTTTTTATTAGAATTATTGCTATAATTGCAAGTATCCAAATTTATATAATTTTTTTTTGTTGTGATGATGACAACTATTAGTAAATATAATACTTCCAAATAGTTTACATATAAGTGTCATAAATGCATTGCAGAAAATGACAATTGCACGTAAATTGAATAAATTTTAATATTCCTATGAATAAATGACACTTATTTGTAAACTATTATGCAGATTGGAAGTGGATTTAAAGATATAGCAATAGTCCAAGTAGACTTGCATGTAAGAGGTTAACTACATGTATTTGAGAAAAACAGTATATTTCATTGTAAGTAGTATTACCTATTTTTGTCCGATATAGAAAGGGTTAATAAGCACACTTATTAGCAACCAATGAGGTTGCGAGGGAGCGTATAAAGCTCCATAGGCGACTAACAGATAGTGAGTCTATGAATAAGGCGGAACAGCCGAAACATGTCAGACTGGCCTTTAAGTAGTGTTTTTGGCTTTTAAATATTACTGCACGTGACCAACTCCAAATAAGCCTGATGAATCAAAAGCTTTAACCACGATGCCAAGGAAACGGCAGAAGCCTTCTGACCTTTCCTAGAACCAGAAAAGATAACAAATAGACTAGAAGGAATAGAGCAGAGAGACTCTAAAGGAGGTGCGCAAATAGAAAATAAACCGGGAACATCAGATGTAGACTACGATCAGGCAGCACTCTTGAAAAGAGGGATAATGAAGATGACCTGTGAACACAGAAAACAGAGGCGCCTCATGGGACAGTATTGTTTACACAGGAGGATGACAGAACAGTCATGGACACCCTCTACAGGGGGGTACTCACATAGAGAGCAGGGCGGGACTTTAAGTTTCTCAAGCTGTCCTGTAAGGTTGAGAAACGTGTTGCTGTACCCTTTTTTATGTTTTAATTACACTCTTTGGTTTCAATATATTGTCGACCTTTTAATTATTACCTGCTCTACGTTTGTGGCATTCGGTGTTTGGTCTACCGAACTGTCACTCAATTTGCCGGAGTACTAGAACTGAGACACGGCTCCCACTGTAACGTCAGGTCCTCTGATATCGCCGATTGGTCACTTGGATTCACGTGAAGGATCCTGTGCTATCGTCTGTCGGGCGACTTAAGGTCCCGCCCTGCGTTGTAAGGCACACTGCTGTGCCGCTCTCTATGTGAGTACCCCCCCTGTAGAGGGTGTCCGTGTCTGTTCTCTCATCCTCCTGTGTAAACGATACTGTCCCATGAAGCACCTCTGTTTTCTGTGTTCACAGGTCATCAACAAATAGACTAGAAGTCTTCCTGAAATCTTTAGTAGCTTCAACATAATATTCCAAAGCTCTTACCACATCCAAAGAATGTAAGGATTTCTCCAAAGAATTCTTAGGATTAGGACACAAGGAAGGGACAACAATTTCTCTATTAATGTTGTTAGAATTCACAACCTTAGGTAAGAATTTAAATGAAGTCCACAAAACTGCCTTATACTGATGAAAAATCAGAAAAGGAGATTCACAAGAAAGAGCAGATAATTCAAAAACTCTTCTAGCAGAAGAGATGGCCAAAAGGAACAACCCTTTCCAAGAAAATAGTTTAATGTCCAAAGAATGCATAGGCTCAAATGGAGGAGCCTGTAAAGCCTTCAAAACCAAATTAAGACACCAAGGAGGAGAGATTGATTTAATGACAGGCTTGATACAAACCAAAGCCTGTACAAAACAGTGAATATCAGGAAGCTTAGCAATCTTTCTGTGAAATAAGACAGAAAGAGCAGAGATTTGTCCCTTCAAGGAGCTTGCAGACAAACCCTTATCCAAACCATTCTGAAGAAACTGTAAAATTCTATGAATTCTGAAAGAATGCCAAGAGAATTTATGAGGACACCATGAAATATAAGTCTTCCAAACTCGATAAATAAATCTTTCTAGAAACAGATTTACGAGCCTGTAACATAGTATTAATCACTGAGTCAGAAAAAACTCTATGACTAAGCACTAGGCATTCGATTTCCATACCTTCAAATTTAATGATTTGAGATCCTGATGGAAAAACGGACCTTAAGACAGAAGGTCCGGCCTTAATGGAAGATGCCAAGGTTGGCAACTGGACATCCAAACAAGACCCACATAACAAAACCTGTAAGGCCATGCTGGAGCTACCAGCAATAGAAACAATTGTTCCATGATGATTTCACTTCCAAGATCACTCTTGGAAGAAGAACTAGAGGCGGGGAAATATAAGCAGGTTGGTAACACCAAAGCGTAAATGGAAGATGCCAAGGTTGGCAACAGGACATCCGAACAAGATCCACATACCAAAACCTGTGAGGCCATGCTGGAGCTACCAGCAATACAAACAATTGTTCCATGATGATTTCACTTCCAAGATCACTCTTGGAAGAAGAACTAGAGGCGGGGAAATATAAGCAGGTTGGTAACACCAAAGCGTTAATGGAAGATGCCAAGGTTGGCAACAGGACATCCGAACAAGATCCACATACCAAAACCTGTGAGGCCATGCTGGAGCTACTAGCAATACAAACGATTGTTCCATGATGATTTCACTTCCAAGATCACTCTTGGAAGAAGAACTAGAGGCGGGAAAATATAAGCAGGTTGGTAACACCAAGGAAGTGTCAACGCATCCACTGCTTCCGTTTGAAGATCCCTGGACCTGGACAGGTACCTGGGAAGTTTCTGGTTTAGATGAGAAGCCATCAGATCTATTTCTAGAAGACCCCACATCTGAACAATTTGAGAAAACATATCTGGATGGAGGGATCACTCCCCGGGATGTAAAGTCTGATGGCTGAGATAATCCGCTTCTCAATTGTCTACACCTGGGATATGTGCCGTAGAAATTAGACAAGAGCTGGATTCCGCCCAGGAAAGAATTCAAGATACTTCTTTCATAGCTAAGGGACTGTGAGTCCCACCCTGATGGTTGACATATGCCACAGCTGTGATATTGTCTGTCTGAAAGCAAATGAACGGTTCTCGCTTCAACAGAGGCCAAACCTGAAGAGCCCTGAAAATTGCATAGAATTCCAAAATATTGATTGGTAATCTCGCCTCTTGAGATTTCCAAACCCCTTGTGCTGTCAGAGATCCCCAAACAGCTCCCCAACCTGAAAGACTTGCATCTGTTGTGATCACAGTCCAGGTTGGACGAACCAAAGACGCCCCTAGAACTATACAATGGTGATCTAACCACCAAGTCAGAGATAGTCGAACATTGGGATTTAAGGATATTAATTGTGATATCCTTGTATAATCCCTGCACCATTGATTCAGCATACAAAGCTGGAGAGATCTCAAATGAAAACGAGCAAAGGGGATCGTGTCCAATGCTGCAGTCATGAGACCTTAAACTTCCATGCACATAGCTACTGAAGGGAATGATTGCGACTGAAGGTTCCGACATGCTGAAACCAATTTTAATTGTCTCTTGTCTGTTAGAGACAGAGTCATGGACACTGAATCTATCTGAAAACCTAAAAAGATGACCGTTGTCTGAGGAATCAAGGAACTTTTTGGTAAATTGATCCTCCAACCATGTCTTTGAAGAAACAAAACTAGTTGATTTGTGTGAGATTCTGCAGAATGTAAAGACTGAGCTAGAACCAAGAAATCATCCAAATAAGGAAACACTGCAATACCCCGTTCTCTGATTACAGAAAGTAGGGCACCAAGTACCTTTGAAAAGATTCTTCGAGCTGTCACTAGGCCAAAAGGAAGAGCGAAAATTGGCAATGCTGGTCTAGAAAAGAGAATCTCAGAAACTGATAATGATCTGGATGAATCGGAATATGAAGATATGCATCCTGTAAGTCTATTGTGGACATATAATGCCCTTGTTGAACAAAAGGCAGAATAGTCCTTATAGTCACCATTTTGAAAGTTGGTACATAACGATTCAAAATTTTCAGATCCAGAACTGGTCTGAATGAATTTTCTTTCTTTGGGACAATGAATAGATTTGAATAAAACCCCAGACCGTGTTCCTGAAATGGAACTGGAATGATTACCCCTGATAACACCAGGTCTGAAACACACTTCAGGAAAGCCTGAGCCTTTACTGGGTTTGCTGGAATTCGTGAGAGAAAAAATCTTCTCACAGGCGGTCTTACTTTGAATCCTATTCTGTACCCCTGAGAGACAATACTCTGAATCCATTGATTTTGAACCGAATTGGTCCAAACATCTTTGAAAAATCTTAATCTGCCCCCGACCAGCTGAGCTGGAATGAGGGCTACACCTTCATGCTGACTTGGGGGCTGGCTTTGATCTCTTAAATGGCTTGGTATTATTCCAATTTGAGGAAGGCTTCCAATTGGAAACAGATTCCTTGGGGGAAGGATTAGGTTTCTATTCCTTATTTTATTGAAAGGAACGAAAATGGTTAGAAGCTTTAGATTTACCCTTAGGTTTTTTTATTCTGAGGCAAAAAACTCCATTCCCCCCAGTGACAGTTGAAATTATTGAATCCAACTGAGAACCAAATAACTTATTACCTTGGAAAGAAAGAGATAGCAATCTGGACTTAGAAGTCATGTCAGCATTTCAAGTGTTAAGCCACAAAGCTCTTCTAGCTAAAATAGCTAAAGACATAGATTTAACATCAATTTTGATGATATAAAAAATGGCATCACAAATAAAATTATTAGCATGTTGAATCAAGTTAACAATGCTAGAAAATTCAGGATCCAATACTTGTTGCGCTAAAGTCTCCAACCAAAAACATTAAGCAGCTGCAACATCAGCCAAGGAAATTGCAGGCCTGAGAAGATGACCTGAATATAAATAGGCTTTCCTTAGATAAGATTCAAGTTTCCTATCTAAAGGATCTTTAAAATTAGCACTATCTTCCGTAGGAATAGTAGTACGTTTAGCAAGAGTAGAGATAGCCCCATCAACTTTAGGGATCTTTGCCAAAACTCTAAAGTAACTGCTGGCAAAGGATTCAATTTTTTTAAACCTTGAAGAAGCAATAAAAGAAGTACCAGGCCTATTCCATTCCTTAGAAATCATATCAGAAATAGCATCAGGAACTGGAAAAACCTCTGGACTAACCACAGGAGGTTTATAAACAAAATTTTAACGTTTACTAGTTTTAATATCAAGAGGACTAGTTTCCTCCATATCCAATGTAATCAACACTTATTTTAACAAAGAACGTATATACTCCATTTTAAATAAATAAGATTTGTCAGTGTCAATATCTGAGGTAGGATCTTCTGAACCAGATAGATCCTCATCAGAGCAGGATAATTCAGCATGTTGCCGGTCATTTGAAATTTCATCAACTTTATGAGAAGTTTTAAAAGACCTTTTACGTTTATTAGAAGGCGGGATGGCAGACAAATCCTTATGAATAGAATCAGAAATAAATTCTTTTAAATTTACAGGTATATCTTGTGCATTAGATGTTGAGGGAACAGCAACGGGTACTGAACTACTACTGATGGATACATTCTCTGCATGTAAAAGTTTATCATGACAACTATAACAAACCACAGCTGGAGATATAACCTCCACAAGTTTACAACAAATGCACTTAGCTTTGGTAGAACTGTTATCATGCAGCAGGGTTCCAACAGTGATTTCTGAGACAGGATCAGATTGAGACATCTTGCAAATGTAAGAGAAAAAAAACATCTGGGAAATGCATTTTTTAGGAAAATGTGTTTCTTACCTGGGGTTTAGTCTCTTTTTTCAAATTGGCTGTCTTTTAAATTAGCGGGCAGAATTAGGCTCGCGAGGGCGCAAAATTCCTAAATTTATTGCGTCATTCTTGGTGCAAGATTTTTTTGCGCAAAGTTACGTTCTTTTACGCAAAATTAATAATTTCCAGGGTTTTAGTCGTCGACGAGTCTTTCACAAGGTTGCGTCATCTGTGACGCGAGTGTGTCATTTCCGGACGTTTTTGGCGCCAAAAAATATTTTGCTGTTTGTGTGCGTCATACTTGCCTCCAAAAATATTTTCATTATTTAAGACCCCATTCCTATATGCTTCTAGCCTTTTTCTCTATCAGAGGGCTATGCTGTTTGGATTTTTTCCCATTCCTGAAAATGCCATATAAAGGAAATTGATCATTTATTTTACAAGATATGACGAGTCCACAGATTTCATCCTTACTTATGGGATATCGCCTCCTGGTCAGCAGGAGGCGGCAAAGAGCACCACAGCAGAGTTGTATATATAGCTCCTCCCTCTCTTCCCTCCCACTCCAGTCATTCGACCGAAGTTAAGAAGAGAAAGGAAAAGCAAAGGTGCAGAGGTGACTGAAGATTAACAAAAATAAAGACCTGTCTTAGAAAATTACAGGGTGGGCCGTGGACTCGTCAAATCGTAAAATAAATAAATTTATCAGGTAAGCATAAATTTCCTTTTCTTTTACAAGATATGACAAGTCCACGGATTTCATCCTTACTTATGGGATACAATACCAAAGCTATAGGACACGGATGAAAGGGAGGGACAAGACAGGAACCTAAATGGAAGGCACCACTGCTTTAAGAACCTTTCTCCCAAAAACAGCCTTGGACGAGGCAAAAGTATCAAATTTTGAAAAAGTGTGAAGAGACGACCAAGTTATAGCCTTGCAAATCTGTTCAACAGAAGCAACATTTTTAAATGCCCATGAGGAAGCCACAGCCCTAGTAGAATGAGCCGTAATTCTTTCAGGAGGCTGCTGTCCAGCAGTCTCATATGCAAAACGGAAGATACTCTTCAGCCAGAAAGAGAGAGGTAGCCGTAGCTTTCTGACCCCTACGTTTCCCGGAAAAGACAACAAATAATGATGGACAAAATTCTTTAGTCGCCTGCAAGTAAAACTTCAGGGCACGGACCACGTCCAAGTTATGTAACAGACGGTCCTTCTTAGAAGGATTAGGACACAAGGAAGGAACAATAATTTCCTGAATAATATTCTTGTTGGAAACAACCTTAGGAAGAAAACCCGGTTTGGTACTAACACTACCTTATCGGAATGAAAAATAAGGTAAGGAGAATCACATTGTAAAGCCGAAAGCTCAGAAACTCTGCGAGCAGAAGAAATAGCAACCAAAAAATAAAACCTTCCAAGATAACAATTTAATATCTATAGAATGCATAGGTTCAAACGAACTCCTTGAAGAACCTTAAGAACTAAATTCAAACTCCACGGAGGAGCAATACGTCAAAACACAGGCCTGATTCTAGTCAGAGCCTGACAAAAAGATTGAACATCCGGAATATCTGCCAGCCAGACCTTTGTGTAGCACAATAGATAAAGCAGAAATCTCTCCCTTTAAGGAACTTGCTGATAATCCTTTCTCCAAACCTTCTTGGAGAAAAGAAAATCCTAGGAATCCCAATCTTACTCCATGAATAACCCTTGGATTCGCACCAATAAAGATATTTACGCCAAATCTTATGGTAAATCCTTCTAGTAACAGGCTTACGTGCCTGGATCAAGGTATCAATGACCGAATCAGAGAACCCTTGCTTAGATAAAATCAAGCGTTCAATCTCCAAGCAGTCAGCTGCAGAGAAACTAGATTTGGATGATGGAAGGGTCCCTGAATGAGAAGGTCCTGCCTCAATGGAAGCTTCCACGGTGGCAGAGAGGACATGTCCACCAGATCGGCATACCAAGTCCTGCGAGGCCACGCAGGAGCGATGAGAATCTCAGAAGCCCTCTCCTGTTTGATCCGAGCAATCACCCGGGGAAGGAGAGCAAACGGTGGAAACACATAAGCTAGGTTGAACGACCAAGGCACTGCCAAGGCATTTATCAGTTCGGCCTGAGGATCCCTGGACCTGGATCCGGGAGCTTGGCATTCTGACGAGATGCCATAAGATCCAGCTCCGGTCTGCCCCATCTGAGAATCAGGGTGGCAAAGACCTCCAGATGGAGTTCCCATTGCTCCGGATGAAACGTCTGTCTGCTCAAAAAATCTGCTTCCCAGTTGTCCACTCCTGGGATGTAGATTGCTGACAAATAACAAGAGTGAGCCTCCATCCACCGAATTATCTTGGATACTTCTGTCATCACTAAGGAACTCCTTGTTCCTCCCTGATGATTGATGTAAGCCACAGTCGTGACGTTGTCCGACTGAAATCGGATGAATTTGGCCGAAGCCAACTGAGGCCAAGCCTGAAGCACATTGAATATTGCTCTCAACCCCAGAATATTGATTGGAAGTAGAGACTCCGACCAAGTCAACACACTGAGCCTTCAAGGAATTCCAGACAGCGCCCCATCCTAGTAGACTGGCGTCCGTTGTCACTGTCGCCAAAGAGGGTCTGTGGAAGCAGGTCCCTTGGGACAGATGATCCGGCGACAACCACCAAAGAAGAGAGGATTGGACTGAAGGGATTGGCATGTATTCAGAATCTTTAACTTTCTGACTTCCGTCAAAAAGATTTTCATGGATATAGAGTCTATTAAGAGTTCCCAGGAAAGGAACCTTTGTCCGTGGAATTAGTGAACTTTTTTCTAGATTCACCTTCCACCCGCGAGTCCTTAGAAAGGATAGAACAATGTCAGTATGAGACTTTATCAGCTGATAAGACGATGCCTGGATCAGAATATCGTCCAGATAAGGCGCCACTGCAATGCCCCGCGGTCTGAGAACCACCAGCAGAGACTCTAGAACCTTCGTGAAGATCCTGGGTGCCGTGGCCAGCCCGAAAGGAAGGGCCATGAACTGAAAGTGTTTGTCCAGAATGGCAAACCTCAGGAACTGGTGATGATCTCTGTGGATAGGAATATGAAGCTATGCATCCTTTAAGTCCATGGTAGTCATATATTGACCCTCCTGATCAATGGAAGAATTGTCCGGATAGTCTCCATCTTGAAGGATGGAACTCTGAGAAACTTATTTAGGCTCTTGAGAGCTAAAATAAGTCGGAACGGTCTCTCTTTTTTGGGAACCACAAAGAGATTTGAGTAAAACCCCTGTCCCTCTTCCTGTATTGGAACGGGACAAATTACTCCCATAGTGGAGAGGTCTTTTACACAACTTAAGAATGCCTCTCTTTTTATCTGGTCTACAGACAATCATGAAAGAAGAAACCATCCCCTTGGGAAGGAATTTTTGAACTCCAACTGATACCCTTGAGACACGATTTCTAGTGTCCAGGGATCCTGAATGTCTCTTATCCAAGCATGCTTGTATATCAAGCATGAATAAGGTGCTGTGACACCGAAACGTCGCTATTTGTGTCTGAATAAAGTTGGTTTGACAAAGTGCTGGAGACCTTGCTTATCTTTTCAAGCCTGGACAAAGAGAGAAAGTCTGCCCCTACTAGATCCGATCCCGGATCGGGGGCCGCCCCCTTCATGCTGTCTTGGGAGCAGCAGCGGGCTTCTTGGGTTGTTTACCCTTGTTCCAAGCCTGGTTGGGTCTCCAGATGGGCTTGGCTTGAGAATAATTCCCTTCCTGTTTAGCGGAAGAGGAAGGGGGGACTCCTTTGAAATTACGAAAGGAACGAAAATTACTCTGTCGTCCCTTTTGCTTAGATGTTTTGTCTTGAGGGAGATGACCCTTTAAGTGTATGACTCATTAAAGCAATTTAGGCCTAAATTAACCCCTTGCACCTCGACACAGCTCTGCTGTGGCGCCAACCTGTCCCAATCGAAACACTGAATAGTCATGGATGGCGCTCCTAAGGTCGCTTGTGATGATTGTAAACACAGGCGACTTAGGCCACACCGGAGCCTAGAAACATGCTGCTCCAAAACAGGATCCGGATAGTCCTCCACACACATCAGCAGTCAGAATCACATAACAAATATGATTAAAGTCCCCCACTGTTCATTAACCCCCTTAGGAGATATTAACCCTTGATTCCATAAAGATAAAGAAGTCCCACTGAGACCCTGTATTCTATCATTACATTATATTCCACAGTGAAAGGAAAATTAAACGATCTTACCGGAATCTATGCCGTGGAACAGTAACACGGTCCTTCAAGTTTGACAGATAGTAGCATTGCTTCTGACATCGACTTAAGTGAAGAAAGCAAGAAAGTAGGCAGCAAAACCCGTCAACGCGGATTTCTTGCAGAGCCGTTGACATGAATCTGGATGGTTTCGCAGAAAGACTTTCCCTGCATTTTCGGACTCCAAATGTCCCCCAAGCTCTCACTGAGAGGCTGACAGGACTACTTAAAACTCCTGTTACATCTCAAAGAGTACTACACTCCATAAGAGACAATTCTGTTATCTTCTAACACTTCACTGCCAACATCCTGTGACGAAAGTCAAAGAATGACTGGGGGATGAGGGAAGTGGGGAAGGTATTTAAGCCTTTGGCTAGGTGTCTTTGCCTCCTCCTGGTGGCCAGGTTCTGTATTTCCCAAAAGTAATGAATGCAGCTGTGGACTCCCCGGTTTAAGAAGAAAAAGGCAAGAAATATCCTTATTATCAAAGAGATTATAAGGAAACAACCAAATAAGAAGTAAACAAAATATTTTACTTTGTATAAATAAAAGCAGCACGACAAACTAAGGGAAACATATTTTGTTAAGTAAGAAATTGAATCTTACAATAAAATGCCACAAAATGGCGGTAATGTTACCTAGAAAGAATAAGAACTGGGGCGAGACATTCAGCCCCCTGTCCAACTCTTAAAAATTATAAGGGTGCAAACCTTTATAATACAACAGTGTAAATAATTATGAAAGAACTTTAGGGTGGTATAATATAAACACCCCTAATATATCCATATGAAGTGCCAGAGTAAATGAGAGCACTGGAGACAAACTCCATGTAGGAGCAGATCTTCCCATATGAAGCACTAGAGTAAATGAGTGCGCTGGAGACAAACTCCATGTAGGAGCTGATCTTCACACAGTCTGTGGCGAATAAGTTACCGCTTATGAAAAATGAGTAGCAATGTCCCGACAATATAGACACTGGTACTCCATTAGAGAGCGCCGCCGCAGGCACTGCCAGCAGGTGGATATGACAACCTGAGTTAAGAGGGACTGAAATGCGGCTGTATGAAAAAGCGGTTTCTATTCACTCTTAGGACTTTTAAGAAGTGATGGAGTTTGAATTATGTAGTATAGACAAATGGCCATTAGTGTATCAGGTACAGTTTACCCTCAAAACGTATCACAGTAAAAGAAACACTAATACCGATACAGGATTAAGACCTAAATTATGCGTCTCCTCTCGTCGATGTAGACTGAGGTGCAACAGCTGAAGATCTCTCTAGTAAGACGTTGCATACACTCAAGCAGCAGAAAATGTTAAAGTAGGAAAAATCAGTGTATCTGTGATTTAAAATGGCGCCGCTACCACAGAGACTAAAGTACGCACTTATAGCAGTAATTATGACAGCTGTAATTTCCTAGATGTATGTACAATTTATTTAAAGTAGTACCACAACACCTATTTTTCTAATGAACACAGAAAAATTTGTGATAAAACCCATTACCAAAAAAACATAATTTATGTAAGAACTTACCTGATAAATTCATTTCTTTCATATTAGCAAGAGTCCATGAGCTAGTGACGTATGGGATATACATTCCTACCAGGAGGGGCAAAGTTTCCCAAACCTCAAAATGCCTATAAATACACCCCTCACCACACCCACAAATCAGTTTAACGAATAGCCAAGAAGTGGGGTGATAAGAAAAAAGTGCGAAAGCATATAAAATAAGGAATTGGAATAATTGTGCTTTATACAAAAAAATCATAACCACCACAAAAAGGGTGGGCCTCATGGACTCTTGCTAATATGAAAGAAATGAATTTATCAGGTAAGTTCTTACATAAATTATGTTTTCTTTCATGTAATTAGCAAGAGTCCATGAGCTAGTGACGTATGGGATAATGACTACCCAAGATGTGGATCTTTCCACGCAAGAGTCACTAGAGAGGGAGGGATAAAATAAAGACAGCCAATTCCTGCTGAAAATAATCCACACCCAAAATAAAGTTTAATGAAAAACATAAGCAGAAGATTCAAACTGAAACCGCTGCCTGAAGTACTTTTCTACCAAAAACTGCTTCAGAAGAAGAAAACACATCAAAATGGTAGAATTTAGTAAAAGTATGCAAAGAGGACCAAGTTGCTGCTTTGCAAATCTGATCAACCGAAGCTTCATTCCTAAACGCCCAGGAAGTAGAAACTGACCTAGTAGAATGAGCTGTAATCCTTTGAGGCGGAGTTTTACCCGACTCAACATAGGCATGATGAATTAAAGATTTCAACCAAGATGCCAAAGAAATGGCAGAAGCTTTCTGGCCATTTCTAGAACCGGAAAAGATAACAAATAGACTAGAAGTCTTTCGAAAAGACTTAGTAGCTTCAACATAATATTTCAAAGCTCTAACAACATCCAAAGAATGCAACAATTTCTCCTTAGAATTCTTAGGATTAGGACATAATGAAGGAACCACAATTTTTCTACTAATGTTGTTGGAATTCACAACCTTAGGTAAAAATTGAAAAGAAGTTCGCAACACCGCCTTATCCTGATGAAAAATCAGAAAAGGAGACTCACAAGAAAGAGCAGATAATTCAGAGACTCTTCTGGCAGAAGAGATCGCCAAAAGGAACAAAACTTTCCAAGAAAGTAATTTAATGTCCAATGAATGCATGGGTTCAAAAGGAGGAGCTTGAAGAGCCCCCAGAACCAAATTCAAACTCCAAGGAGGAGAAATTGACTTAATGACAGGTTTTATACGAACCAAAGCTTGTACAAAACAATGAATATCAGGAAGATTAGCAATCTTTCTGTGAAAAAGAACAGAAAGAGCAGAGATTTGTCCTTTCAATGAACTTGCAGACAAACCTTTATCTAAACCATCCTGAAGAAACTGTAAAATTCTCGGAATTCTAAAAGAATGCCAAGACAAATGATGAGAAAGACACCAAGAAATATAAGTCTTCCAGACTCTATAATATATCTCTCTAGATACGGATTTACGAGCCTGTAACATAGTATTAATCACAGAGTCAGAGAAACCTCTTTGACCAAGAATCAAGCGTTCAATATCCATACCTTTAAATTTAAGGATTTGAGGTCCTGATGGAAAAAAGGACCTTGCGACAGAAGGTCTGGTCTTAACGGAAGAGTCCACGGTTGGCAAGAGGCCATCCGGACAAGATCCGCATACCAAAACCTGAGAGGCCATGCCAGAGCTACCAGCAGAACAAACGAGCATTCCTTCAGAATCTTGGAGATTACTCTTGGAAGAAGAACTAGAGGCGGAAAGATATAGGCAGGATGATACTTCCAAGGAAGTGATAATGCATCCACTGCCTCCGCCTGAGGATCCCGGGATCTGGACAGATACCTGGGAAGTTTCTTGTTTAGATGAGACGCCATCAGATCTATTACTGGAAGTTCCCACATTTGAACAATCTGAAGAAATACCTCTGGGTGAAGAGACCATTCGCCCGGATGCAACGTTTGGCGACTGAGATAATTCGCTTCCCAATTGTCTATACCTGGGATATGAACCGCAGAGATTAGACAGGAGCTGGATTCCGCCCAAACCAGAATTCGAGATACTTCTTTCATAGCCAGAGGACTGTGAGTCCCTCCTTGATGATTGATGTATGCCACAGTTGTGACATTGTCTGTCTGAAAACAAATGAACGATTCTCTCTTCAGAAGAGGCCAAGACTGAAGAGCTCTGAAAATTGCACGGAGTTCCAAAATATTGATCGGTAATCTCAGCACAAACTTACTTCACCACCTCCATAGGAGGCAAAGTTTGTAAAACTGATTTGTGGGTGTGGTGAGGGGTGTATTTATAGGCATTTTGAGGTTTGGGAAACTTTGCCCCTCCTGGTAGGAATGTATATCCCATACGTCACTAGCTCATGGACTCTTGCTAAGAGTCCATGAGCTAGTTTAGAGGTCCGACAGAAACTCCCAATAAGAGTTCACAGAAAAAGCATGCAAGGACCTCTGCTTTAAACAGAGGTGCTGTCTTTTCTAAAAAAACAAAACAAAGTCATTCAGAAGCTAAAGACTATAAGCTCCAAATGATAAAATGCCATAAGTTTTCAATAGATTCTGCCCCTCAAAGAATAAATTAAAAACAGGCAAAAGTCCCCCATCCTTAGTTAAGCCTCCCCTCACAAGCCATCGAGGGAAAAGGGAATCAATCGATTTCCCAGTCTTGCAGCTTTGTCAGCAGCCCTTGGTCTGGCACAAAAAAAAAAAAACAACTTCATCCTGACAGGGACCTTGGGCTTCAGCTGCAGGGCCGGAACAGATTCTATAAGGGACCTAAAGAAAAAGAGTAACCAATCCTGGCTCTATGATTTCAATAATGTTAGAAACAAAGCAAAGACAGCATCACCGCTTTCTGCTAATAGCCACCATTACTCCTACTAAAGAGATTGACATGGACACAGCATAGCCCCTAATCCTTGCCTGCAGGGAAAGTACCCATAAAAGGATTAATTATCTTTAGACACCAACTTCGCACATCTTCCAATGACAGAGGCAAAGAGAATGACTGGGGGTTATGGGTAAAGGAAGTTACACTTAACAGCTTTGCTGGGGTGCTCTTTGCCTCATCCTGCTGGCTAGGAATTGAATATTCCACTAGTAATTGGAATGACGTTGTGGACTCTCCATGTCTTAGGAGGAAAGAAAATACAATTCTAAACCAGATTCCAATTTATGTCTATTTTGTCATTTGCTTCATTATTTAGATATCCTTTGTTGAAGAAATAACAATGCACAAGAGTGAGCCTATCACACGAGGTATCTATGTGCAGTCACCAATCAGCAGCTACTGAGCCTATCTAGATATGCTTTTCAGCAAAGGACATCAAGGGAATTAAGCTAAGTAATGGAAGTTAATTGGAATGTCGTTTAAAATTGTATTCTGTGTCTGAATCATTTAAGAACATTTCTCTTGTAAGGTGTAGACAGTCCACGGATCATCCATTACTTGTGGGATATTCTCCTTCCCAACAGGAAGCTGCAAGAGGATCACCCACAGCAGAGCTGTCTATATAGCGCCTCCCCTAACTGCCACTACCAGTCATTCTCTTACAGCTCTCGACAAGATAGGAAGTAGCTAGAGATGTGGTGTTTTTATTTAGTTTATCTTCAATCAAAAGTTTGTTATTTTCAAATGGTACCGGAGTTGTACTATTTTAGCCTCAGGCAGAAAGTAGAAGAGTCTGCCTGTGGTCTTTGATGATCTTAGCAGGTTGTAACTAAGATCCATTGCTGTTCTCACACATAACTGAAGAGAGAGGTAACTTCAGCTGGGGGAATGGCGTGCAGGGTCTCCTGCTATGAGGTATGTGCAGTTTAAATTTTTCTAGAGAAATGAATATGCTAGAAAATGCTGTTAATACCGGATTTATTTAAGGTAAGCCTGATTACAGTGATTTAATAACGACTAGTATCATGCTTGCTGTAAAAGGTAATATTCTTATTACTTTCTCACATTACTGAAACATAAAATGTTTGCTGGAAGTGTTTAAATGTTTTTTTTTATACATATTGGTGATAAAACTTTATTGGGGCCCAGTTTTTTCCACATGGCTGGCTAGATTTTGCCTAGGGATAGTTTTGTTAGGCCCTCTCACTGTGAATACAGGTTGGGAGAGGTCTATTTTCGCGCCTAAATGAGCATTAGATTGTGCAGCTTGAGACATCCAGTTTCCCTGAAGGAGTCCCCTGAACACTTAGGACCTCTCTAAAGGGTTTTTGTGCCTTTCAAAGTCGTTATATGGGCAGGTAGGGCCACAGCAGAGCTGTGGCAGTTTGTTGTGACTGTTAAAAAACGTTTATATCGTTTTTTTAATCCGGTTTTGAAACTAAGGGGTTAATCATCCATTTGCAAGTGGGTGCAATGCTCTGTTAGTCTATTATACACACTGTAAAATTTCATAAGATTTACTGCTTTTTATCACTGTTTTTCAATTTCTGACAAAAATTGTTTCTCTTAAAGGCACAGTACCGTTTTTATTTTTTGCTTGTTTACATTTATCAGTGTTTTCCAAGCTTGCTGGTCTCATTGCTAGTCTGTTTAAACATGTCTGACATAGAGGAAACGCCTTGTTCATTATGTTTAGAAGCCATTGTGGAACCCCCTCTTAGAATGTGTACCAAATGTACTGATTTTACTTTAAGTTATAAAGATCATATTCTGTCTTTAAAAGATTTATCACCAGAGGAAACTGACAAGGGGGAAGTTATGCCGACTAACTCGCCTCACGTGTCAGAACCTTTGACTCCCGCTTAAGAGGCGCCAAGTACATCTAGCGCGCCCATGGCGTTTACTTTACAAGACATGGCGGCAGTTATGGATCATACCCTTACAGCGGTATTGTCCAAACTACCAGGGTTACAAGGAAAGCGAGACAGCTCTGGGACTAGAAAAAATACAGAGCTCTCTGACGCTTTAGTAGCTATGTCTGATATCCCCTCACAATATGCAAAAGCCGAGGCAGGAGAGCTTCATTCTGTGGGTGATTTTTCTGACTCAGGGAAGATCCTTCAACCTGATTCTGATATGTCAACATTTAAATTTAAGCTTGAACACCTCCGCGTGTTGCTCAGGGACGTTTTAGCTACTCTGCATGACTGTGACACCATTATAGTGCCAGATAAATTGTGTAGATTGGATAAATACTATGCAGTACCTGTTTACACTGATGTTTTTCCAATACCTAAAAGGTTTTCAGAAATTATTACTAAGGAATGGGATAGACTAGGCGTACCGTTCTCTCCCACTCCTATTTTTAAGAAAATGTTTCCAATAGATGCCGCTACACGGGACTTATGGCAAACGGTCCCTAAGGTGGAGGGAGCAGTTTCTACCCTAGCTAAGCGTACAACTATCTTCGTCGAGGACAGTTGTGCTTTCCTAGATCCAATGGATAAAAAGTTAGAGGGTTACCTTAAGAAAATGTTTATTAAACAAGGTTTTATTCTCCAGCCTCTTGCATGCATTGCCCCGGGCACTGCTGCTGCGGCCTTCTGGTTTGAGTCTCTGGAAGAGGCCTTACAGGTAGAAACTCCATTGGATGATATACTTGACAAGCTTAAAGCGCTTAAGCTAGCCAATTCATTTGTTTCTGACGCTGTTGTTCATTTAACTAAAGTAACGGCTAAGAACTCAGGTTTTGCTATTCAGGCGTGTAGGGCGCTAGTCAAAGCTTCTCAATATTCCCTTCAAGGGGAAGACCCTATTCGGGCCTGGACTGAAGGAGATCATTTCTGATATTACTGGAGGAAAAGGTCATGCCCTTCCTCAGGATAGGTCTAACAAATTAAGGACCAAACAAACTAATTTTCGTGCCTTTCGAAACTTGAAGACGAGCGCAGCATCATCTTCCTCTAATACAAAACAAGAGGGAAGTTTTGCCCAGTCCAAGCCGGTCTGGAGACCTAACCAGGCTTGGAACAAAGGTAAACAGGCCATGAAGCCTGCTGCTGCCTCTAAGACAGCATGAAAGATTGGCCCCCGATACGGTAACGGATTTAGTAGGGGGCAGACTTTGTCTCTTCGCCCAGGCTTGGGCAAGGGATGTCCAGGATCCCTAGGCATTGGAAATTGTGTCCCAGGGATATCTTCTGGACTTCAAAGCTTCTTCCCCAAAAGGAAGATTTCACCTTTCACAATTATCTGCAGACCAGATAAAGAGAGAGGCATTCTTACATTGTGTTCAAGACCTCCTAGTTATGGGAGTGATCCACCCAGTTCCAAATGAGGAACAGGGGCAAGGATTCTATTCAAATATATTTGTGGTTCCCAAGAAAGAGGGAACCTTCAGACCAATCTTAGATCTCAAGATCCTAAACAAATTTCTCAGGGTCCCATCTTTCAAGATGGAGACTATTCGAACCATCCTACCTATGATCCAGGAGGGTCAATACATGACTACCGTGGACTTAAAGGATGCTTATCTTCACATTCCGATACACAAAGATCATCATCGGTTTCTCAGGTTTGCCTTCCTAGACAGGCATTACCAGTTTGTGGCTCTTCCCTTTGGGTTAGCTACGGCACCAAGAATCTTTACGAAGGTTCTGGGGTCACTTCTGGCGGTCCTAAGGCCACGGGGCATAGCAGTAGCCCCTTACTTAGACGACATTCTGATACAGGCCTCGAATTTCCAAATTGCCAAGTCCCATACGGACATTGTTCTGGCATTCCTGAGGTCTCATGGGTGGAAAGTGAACGAAAAGAAGAGTTCTCTATCCCCTCTCACAAGAGTTTCCTTCCTGGGAACTCTGATAGATTCTGTAGAAATGAGGATTTACCTGACAGAGGCCAGGTTGTCAAAACTTCTAAATTCCTGCCGTGTTCTTTATTCTACTTCTCGCCCTTCAGTGGCTCAGTGTATGGAAGTAATCGGCTTAATGGTAGCGGCAATGGACATAGTGCCGTTTGCCCGCCTACATCTCAGACCGCTGCAACTCTGCATGCTCAGTCAGTGGAATGGGGATTACACAGATTTGTCCCCTCTACTAAATCTGGATCAAGAGACCAGGAATTCTCTTCTCTGGTGGCTATCTCGAGTCCATCTGTCCAAAGGTATGACCTTCCGCAGGCCAGATTGGACAATAGTAACAACAGATGCCAGCCTTCTGGGCTGGGGGGCAGTCTGGAACTCTCTGAAGGCTCAGGGGTCATGGACTCAGGAGGAGGCTCTCCTTCCGATAAACATTCTGGAACTAAGAGCGATATTCAATGCTCTGCAGGCTTGGCCTCAGCTAGCGGCAGTGAGGTTCATCAGATTTCAGTCGGACAACATCACGACTGTAGCTTACATCAATCATCAAGGGGGAACAAGGAGTTCCCTAGCGATGTTGGAGGTTTCAAAGATAATTCGTTGGGCAGAGATTCACTCTTGCCACCTATCAGCTATCCATATCCCAGGAGTAGAGAACTGGGAGGCGGATTTTCTAAGTCAACAGACTTTTCATCCGGGGGAGTGGGAGCTCCATCCGGAGGTGTTTGCACAGTTGATTCAACGTTGGGGCAAACCAGAACTGGATCTCATGGCGTCTCGTCAGAACGCCAAGCTTCCTTGTTACAGATCCAGGTCCAGGGATCCCAAGGCAGCGCTGATAGATGCTCTAGCAGCGCCTTGGTCCTTCAACCTGGCTTATGTGTTTCCATCGTTTCCTCTGCTCCCTCGTCTGATTGCCAAGGTCAAGCAGGAGAGAGCATCAGTGATTTTGATAGCGCCTGCGTGGCCACGCAGGACTTGGTATGCAGATCTGGTGGACATGTCATCCTTTCCACCATGGACTCTGCCTCTGAGACAAGACCTTCTACTTCAGGGTCCTTTCAACCATCCAAATCTAATTTCTCTGCGGCTGACTGCTTGGAGATTGAACGCTTGATTTTATCAAAGCGTGGTTTCTCCGAGTCTGTCATTGATACCTTAATACAGGCGCGAAAGCCTGTCACCAGGAAAATCTATCATAAGATATGGTGTAAATATCTTCATTGGTGTGAATCCAAGGGTTACTCATGGAGTAAGGTCAGGATTCCTAGGATATTATCTTTTCTCCAAGATGGATTGTTGAAGGGTTTGTCAGCAAGTTCCTTAAAGGGACAGTTTTCTGCTCTGTCTATTCATTTGCACAAACGTCTGGCTGAGGTTACAGACGTGCAGGCGTTTTGTCAGGCTTTAGTCAGAATTAAAATCTGTTAATCTGTTTAGGAGGCGCTCTGTGTATTTATTTTTAGCACTACTTTAGTCAGAATTAAGCCTGTGTTTAAACCTGTTGCTCCGCCTTGGAGTTTAAATTTAGTTCTTCAAGGGGTTCCGTTTGAACCTTTGCATTCCATAGATATTAAGCTCTTATCTTGGAAAGTTTTGTTTTTAGTAGCTATCTCTTCGGCTCGAAGAGTTTCGGAGTTCTCTGCTTTACAATGTGATTCTCCTTATCTCATTTTTCATTCCGATAAGGTAGTGTTATCTACCAAACCTGTTTTTCTACCTAAGGTGGTATCTAATAAAAATATCAATCAGGAGATTGTTGTTCCGTCACCATGTCCTAATCCTTCTTCAAAGAAGGAACGTCTTTTACACAATCTTGACGTGGTTCGTGCTTTAAGTTTTATTTACAAGCTACTAAAGATTTTCGTCAAACTTCTGCATTGTTTGTTGTCTACTCTGGACAGAGGAGAGGCCAAAAGGCTTCGGCAACTTCTCTTTCTTTTTGGCTAAGGAGTATAATACGCTTAGCTTATGAGACTGCTGGCCAGCAGCCTCCTGAAAGGATTACAGCTCATTCTACTAGAGCGGTAGCTTCCACATGGGCTTTTAAGAATGAGGCTTCTGTTGAACAGATTTGTAAGGCGGCGACTTGGTCTTTGCTTCATACTTTTTCAAAATTCTATAAATATGATACTTTTGCTTCTTCAGAGGCTATTTTTGGGAGAAAGGTTTTGCAGGCAGTGGTGCCTTCCGTTTAAGCACCTGCCTTGTCCCTCCCTTCATCCGTGTCCTATAGCTTTGGTATTGGTATCCCACAAGTAATGGATGATCCGTGGACTGGATACACTTTACAAGAGAAAACATAATTTATGCTTACCTGATAAATTTATTTCTCTTGTGGTGTATCCAGTCCACGGCCCACCCTGTCATTTTAAGGCAGGTGCGTTTTATTTTTAAACTACAGTCACCACTGCACCCTATGGTTTCTCCTTTCTCTTGCTTGTCTTCGGTCGAATGACTGGTAGTGGCAGTTAGAGGAGGAGCTATATAGACAGCTCTGCTGTGGGTGATCCTCTTGCAGCTTCCTGTTGGGAAGGAGAATATCCCACAATTAATGGATGATCCGTGGACTGGATACACCACAAGAGAAATAAATGTATCAGGTAAGCATAAATTTTGTTTTTTGGGCTTAATGTCCCTTTAACAAAATTATTAAAAGATAATCTGTGCAATAAATATTGAAAAATTTAAATATTAGCTAATTTTAGCTTAATATTTGCTTAAATTTTATATGGGTAGTCAGTAAAATCAGCCGAGTGGTGTGCCAATGAAAAAGGTCCGTGGGAAAAACACAGATGTAGAATGGTTACAACATTATACAGGCCACACAAACTTTGGCAGGAATAGTTTGAACTGACATTCTTAAGGGGTTAATTTATCAAAGCCTTCGGCAGGCTTCGCCCCCTACAACTGTAGTCCGTATTTAACAAACAGCAGTCAGACTACTGCTTCCCTAACCTTTCACCACCTCTTAGGTGGCGAATTTCAATCTCCCCGGTATCGTCCGACCGGGATAATTGACAGCTCCTGCCTGCGCATGATTGCACGCAAGTGCAAAATAGTGCTCGAGTGCAATGCTGAATTCCAGCAGCGGAATTAAGCCCGCCAGAGGCGAGATGAGGTGCGTATGTGCACCCCCGTCCGCCACAGTTTGATAAATTGATCCCTTAATATGAAGGAAGTGAGCTTATAAAAACAATTTATGTAAGAACTTACCTGATAAATTCATTTCTTTCATATTAGCAAGAGTCCATGAGCTAGTGACGTATGGGATATACATTCCTACCAGGAGGGGCAAAGTTACCCAAACCTTAAAATGCCTATAAATACACCCCTCACCACACCCACAATTCAGTTTAACGAATAGCCAAGAAGTGGGGTGATAAGAAAGGAGCGAAAGCATCAAAATAAGGAATTGGAAGAATTGTGCTTTATACAAAAAAATCATAACCACCACAAAAAAGGGTGGGCCTCATGGACTCTTGCTAATATGAAAGAAATTAATTTATCAGGTAAGTTCTTACATAAATGATGTTTTCTTTCATGTAATTAGCAAGAGTCCATGAGCTAGTGACGTATGGGATAGCAGATACCCAAGATGTGGAACTTCCACGCAAGAGTCACTAGAGAGGGAGGGATAAAATAAAGACAGCCAATTCCGCTGAAAAATTAATCCACTACCCAAATCAAAAGTTTTAATTTTTATAATGAAAAAAAAAATGAAATTATAAGCAGAAGAATAAAACTGAAACAGCTGCCTGAAGTACTATTCTACCAAAAACTGCTTCTAAAGAAGAGAAAACATCAAAATGGTAGAATTTAGTAAAAGTATGCAAAGAAGACAAAGTCATTGCTTTGCAAATCTGATCAACAGAAGCTTCATTCTTAAAAAGCCCAGGAAGTAGAAACTGACCTAGTAGAATGAGCCGTAATCCTCTGAGACGGGGATTAACCCGACTCCAAATAAGCATGATGAATCAAAAGCTTTAACCAAGATGCCAAAGAAATGGCAGAAGCCTTCTGACCTTCCTAAAACCAGAAAAGATAACAAATAGACTAGAAGTCTGTCTGAAATCTGAATAGCTTCAACATAATATTTCAAAACTCTTAACACATCCAAAGAATGTAAGAATCTTACCAAAGAATTCTTAGGATTAGGACACAATGAAAAGACAATAATTCCTCCACTAATGTTGTTAGAATTCACAACTTTAGGTGAAAATTGAAATGAGGACAGCAAAAACCACCTTATCCTGATGAAAAATCAGAACAAGGAGATTCACAAGAAAGAACAGATAATTCAAAAACTTATCTAGCTGAAGAGATGTCTAAAAAGAACAATACTTTCCATGAAAGTAATTAATGTCCAAAGAAAGCATATGCTCAAACAGAAGAGCCTGTAAAGCCTTCAGAATCAAATTAAGTCTCCAAAGAGGAGAAATTGGCTTAATGACAGGCTTGATACGAACCAAAGCCTGAACAAAACAATGAATATCAGAAAGATTTAGCAATTCTTACTGTGAAACAGCACAGGAAAAGCAGATATTTGTCCTTTCAAGGAACTTGCAGACAAAAAACCTTATAAAGAAATTAAAAAATCCTAGGAATTCTAAAAGAATGCCAAGAAAATTCATAAGAAGAGCATCATGAGATGTAAATCTTCCAAACTCGATAATAAATCCTACTAGACACAGATTTACGAGCCTGCAACATAGTAATTACTGAGTCAGAGAAACTTCTATGACTAAGTACTAAGTGTTACATTTTCATACCATCAAATTAATAATTTGAATTCCTGATGAAAAAAACGAATGTTAAGATATAAGGACTGGCCTTAATGGAAGTAACCAAGATTGGCAACTGGACATCCGAACAAGAACCATATACCAAAACCTGTGTGGCCATGCTGGAGCCACCAGCCACACCAAAGATTGCTCTCTGATGATTTTGAAAATCACTCATGAAAAAAATATAGGCAGATTGATAATTCCAAGGAAGTGTCAATGCATACACTACTTCTGCCTGAGGATCCCCGGACCTGAATAGGCCCCTGGGAAGTTCCTTGTTTAGATGAGATGCCATCAGATCTATTTCTGGAAGCCCTCACATCTGAAAAATTGAAAAACATATCTGGGTAAAGAGACCATTCTCCCGGATGTAAAGCTTGATTAACAGAGACAATCCGCTTCCCAATTGTCTATACCTGGGAAAAAGGCCACAGAAATTAGATAGGAGCTGGATTTAGCCCAAGCAAATATCCGAGATACTTCTGTCACAGCCTAAGGACTGATAGTCCCACCCTGATGATTGACATACGCCACAGTTGTGACATTGTCTGAAAAAACAATAAACGTCTCTTCTTCAAAAAGAAACCAACTGAAGAACTCTGAGAATGCACAGAGTTCCAAAATATCAAATGGTAATCTTGCCTCCTGAGATTTCCAAACCCCTTGTGCTGACAGAGATCCTCAGACAGCCTCCCAACCTAAAAGACTCGCATCTGTAGGGATCATGGTCCAGGTTGAAAGAACCGAAGAGACCTGTAGAACTAAATGATGGTGATCTTAACCACCGAATCAAAGATAGTTAAACATTAGGATTCAAAGATATAAAAAGTGATATCCTAGAATCCCTGCACCATTATTCAGCATAAAAAATGGAAAGGTTTCCTATGAAATGAGCAAAGGGAATCGAATCCAATGCTGCAGCCATGAAACCTAAAACTTCCATGCATATATAGCAACTTGAAGGAAATAATAGAGACTGAAGGTTCCGACAAACGGAACCTAATAAACTTGTCACTTGTCTGTTAGAGACAAAAACATTGACACAATCTATCTGGAAACCTAAAAAAGGTGACCCTTGTGTGAGGAATCAAGGAGCTTTTGATAAAAAGATCCTCTAACCATGTCTTGAAGAAACAACAAAGTTGAATCGTATGAGATTCCGCAGAACGAAAAGACTGAGCCAGTACCACGATACCGTCCAAATAAGGAACACTGAGAACCTTGAAAAGATTCTTAGAGCTGTCACTAGACCAGAAGGAAAAGCAACAAATTGGTAATGCTTGCCAAAAAAAGAGAATCTCAGAAAATAAAAATAATCTGAATGAAAACAGAAAATGAAGATATGCATCTATTGTATCTATTGTAAACAAATAATGCCATCACTGACCAAAAAGGCAGAATAGACCATATAAACACCATTCTAAAAGATGGTACACTTATATGACAATTCAAAAAGATTTTCTATCTTTGGAACAATGAATAGACTTGAATAAAACCCCAAAACCCAGTTCCTAAAATGAAACTGGAATAAATACCCCAGAAAACTCCAGGTCTGATCAGCGCTTGAGCCCCAATGGGTGACCAGCTGCACTTCACCAGTACCCAAAACATCTAGGTCTGAAACACACTTCAGGAAAGTGTTAGTCTTACTGGAATAGCTGGAATATGATAGAGAAAAAAAGACTTCTCACAGACTGTTGTACTCTGAATCCTATTCTGTACCCAAAGTCGAAGAAGTTTGGACCGAATAAAAACAAACAAATTTCAAAAAAGTCTTAACCTGCCCCTTACCAGCCAAGCTGGAATAAGAACCGCACCTACATGCAAATTTGGGGAGCTGACTTTGAACTTTTAAAAGGCTTAAATGAATGAAGAAAAAAACTTCCAATTATAAACATGTTACTTGGGGAAGAATTCAGGATTCCGTTCCTTAGTAAGAACAGAAAACTAATATAAGCTTAAAGTTTTAGTCTTAGAACTCAATCTTGAAGCCCAGAGTAACAGTTAAAGAATTGAATCCAATTATGAACCAAATAATTGATTATCTTGGAAAAAAAGAAATATGGATTTTAGAAATCAAATTAGCATTCCAAGATTAAAATCACAAAGTTCTTCTAGCTAAAATAGCTAAAGACATAGATTAAACCTCATTTGCGAAAATATTTAATAAAATGACAGCACAAATGAAATTATTAGCATGTTAATCAAGTTAAAGGACCAGTCAACACACTGGACTTGCGCAATCAACAAATGCAAGATAGCAAGACAATGCAATAGCACTTAGTCTGAACTTCAAATGAGTAGTAGATTGTCCTTTTAACAATGCTAAACAAATCATAATCCGATACTTAATCTTAAAGTATCCAACCAGAAAGATGAAGCAATTGCAACATCAACCAAATAAATTACAGGTCTAATAAAAGTACCTGAAAATAATTTTCCTTAAATAAGATACAACCATCTGAAGGAAAAAAATAAATACTATTTGCTATAAGAATAATAGTATATTTAGCAGGAGTAGAGATAGCCCCATTAACTTGGGGAATCTTTCCTCAAACTAACTGCCGGCAAAGAATACAATTTAAAAACCTTAAAGAAGGACTAAAAGAAAATTCTCAGCCTATTCCATTCCCTAGTATCAGGAACTGGAAAAAAACCTCTGAAGAAACCACAGAAGATAAGTAAGCAGAATTTAAATGTTAGCTAGTCTTTAAAATCCAAAGAACTAGTTACTTCAATATCCAAAATAATCAACACCTTTTGAACAAAGAACAAATGTACTCTATAAAAAATAAAGTAGATTTGTTAGTGTCAATATCTGATGAAGAAAAATTCTGAATGAGAAAAAACACCATCAGAGAAGGATAATTCATTATGTTGGTGGTCATTTGAAACTTCATCAACTAAAAAAGAAGTTTGAAAAAGACCTAAAAATTTATTAGAAGGCGGGATGTCAGACAAAGCCTTTAAATAGAATCAGAAAAAAATTCTTATAAATTTTTAAGTATATCTTGTACATAAGATGTAAAAAGAATAGCAATATATAAAGCATAAATACTAATGGATTCTGCATGTAAAAGTTTATCATGATAACTTATTACAAACCATAGCTAAAGAAACATTCATAACATTTAAAATAAATGAACTTAGCATTGGTAGGACTGATCTCAGTCAACAGGAATCCCTCAGCATGTTCTGATCCAGGAACAGTGTATGGAAAATCTTGCAATATGTAATAGAAAAAAACAACATATAAAGCAAAATTATCAAATTCCTTAAATGACAGTTTCAGGAACGGGAAAAAATGCAAAACAAACAAGCCTCTAGCAACCAGAAGCAACAAAAAAGTGAGACTTAAATAATTAGAAAAAAAAGTGGAACAAGTATGACGCCCACATTTTTGGCGCCAAGTATGACACCCACATTATTGGCGCCAAGTACAACGCCCATATTTTTTGTCGCCAAGTATGATGCCACATCCTCTGACGCCGAAAACTACGCCCACATTTTTTGGCGCAAAAAAAAGTCTGAACACACATGCGTCAAAATATGACGTAACAACAAACAAACTTCCGGCGTCAACTACGGCGCCGGAAATGACAAAATTTTGCGCCAACAAAGTTTGCTCCAAGAATGACGCAATAAATTAAAGCATTTTCTGCCCCCGCGAGCCTAACAGCCCGCAGGTAAAAAAAATTCAATTGAAAATTTTCAAGGTAAGAAAAAAAACATAATTTATGTAAGAACTTACCTGATAAATTCATTTCTTTCATATTAGCAAGAGTCCATGAGCTAGTGACGTATGGGATATACATTCCTACCAGGAGGGGCAAAGTTTCCCAAACCTCAAAATGCCTACAAATACACCCCTCACCACACCCACAAATCAGTTTAACGAATAGCCAAGAAGTGGGGTGATAAGAAAAAAGTGCGAAATCATATAAAATAAGGAATTGGAAAAATTGTGCTTTATACAAAAAAATCATAACCACCACAAAAAAGTGCGGGCCTCATGGACTCTTGCTAATATGAAAGAAATGAATTTATCAGGTAAGTTCTTACATAAATTATGTTTTCTTTCATGTAATTAGCAAGAGTCCATGAGCTAGGGACGTATGGGATAATGACTACCCAAGATGTGGATCTTTCCACGCAAGAGTCACTAGAGAGGGAGGGATAAAATAAAGACAGCCAATTCCTGCTGAAAATAATTCACACCCAAAATAAAGTTTAATGAAAAACATAAACAGAAGATTCAAACTGAAACCGCTGCCTGAAGTACTTTTCTACCAAAAACTGCTTCAGAAGAAGAAAATACATCAAAATGGTAGAATTTAGTAAAAGTATGCAAAGAGGACCAAGTTGCTGCTTTGCAAATCTGATCAACCGAAGCTTCATTCCTAAACTCCCAGGAAGTAGAAACTGACCTAGTAGAATGAGCTGTAATCCTTTGAGGCAGAGTTTTACCCGACTCGACATAGGCATGATGAATTAAAGATTTCAACCAAGAAGCCAAAGAAATGGCAGAAGCTTTCTGGCCTTTTCTAGAACCGGAAAAGATAACAAATAGACTAGAAGTCTTTCAGAAAGACTTAGTAGCTTCAACATAATATTTCAAAGCTCTAACAACATCCAAAGAATGCAACGATTTCTCCTTAGAATTCTTAGGATTAGGACATAATGAGGGAACCACAATTTCTCTACTAATGTTGTTGGAATTCACAACCTTAGGTAAAAATTCAAAAGAAGTTTGCAACACCGCCTTATACTGATGAAAAATCAGAAAAGGAGACTCACAAGAAAGAGCAGATAATTCAGAGACTCTTCTGGCAGAAGAGATCGCCAAAAGGAACAAAACTTTCCAAGAAAGTAATTTAATGTCCAATGAATGCATGGGTTCAAAAGGAGGAGCTTGAAGAGCCCCCAGAACCAAATTCAAACTCCAAGGAGGAGAAATTGACTTAATGACAGGTTTTATACGAACCAAAGCTTGTACAAAACAATGAATATCAGGAAGATTAGCAATCTTTCTGTGAAAAAGAACAGAAAGAGCAGAGATTTGTCCTTTCAAAGAACTTGCGGATAAACCTTTATCTAAACCATCCTGAAGAAACTGTAAAATTCTCGGAATTCTAAAAGAATGCCAAGAAAAATGATGAGAAAGACACCAAGAAATATAAGTCTTCCAGACTCTATAATATATCTCTCTAGATACAGATTTACGAGCCTGTAACATAGTATTAATCACAGAGTCAGAGAAACCTCTTTGACCAAGAATCAAGCGTTCAATCTCCATACCTTTAAATTTAAGGATTTGAGATCCTGATGGAAAAAAGGACCTTGCGACAGAAGGTCTGGTCTTAGCGGAAGAGTCCATGGATGGCAAGAGGCCATCCGGACAAGATCCGCATACCAAAACCTGTGAGGCCATGCCGGAGCTACCAGCAGAACAAACGAGCATTCCTTCAGAATCTTGGAGATCACTCTTGGAAGAAGAACTAGAGGCGGAAAGATATAGGCAGGATGATACTTCCAAGGAAGTGATAATGCATCCACTGCTTCCGCCTGAGGATCCCGGGATCTGGACAGATACCTGGGAAGTTTCTTGTTTAGATGAGACGCCATCAGATCTATTTCTGGAAGCTCCCACATTTGAACAATCTGAAGAAATACCTCTGGGTGAAGAGACCATTCGCCCGGATGCAACGTTTGGCGACTGAGATAATCCGCTTCCCAATTGTCTATACCTGGGATATGAACCGCAGAGATTAGACAGGAGCTGGATTCCGCCCAAACCAGAATACGAGATACTTCTTTCATAGCCAGAGGACTGTGAGTCCCTCCTTGATGATTGATGTATGCCACAGTTGTGACATTGTCTGTCTGAAAACAAATGAACGATTCTCTCTTCAGAAGAGGCCAAGACTGAAGAGCTCTGAAAATTGCACGGAGTTCCAAAATATTGATCGTAATCTCACCTCCTGAGATTCCCAAACTCCTTGTGCCGTCAGAGATCCCCACACAGCTCCCCAACCTGTAAGACTTGGATCTGTTGAAATTACAGTCCAGGTCGGAAGAACAAAAGAAGCCCCCTGAATTAAACGATGGTGATCTGTCCACCACGTTAGAGAGTGTCGTACAATCGGTTTTAAAGATATTAATTGAGATATCTTTGTGTAATCCCTGCACCATTGATTCAGCATACAGAGCTGAAGAGGTCGCATGTGAAAACGAGCAAAGGGGATCGCGTCCGATGCAGCAGTCATAAGACCTAGAATTTCCATGCATAAGGCTACCGAAGGGAATGATTGTGACTGAAGGTTTCGACAAGCTGAAATCAATTTTAGACGTCTCTTGTCTGTCAAAGACAGAGTCATGGACACTGAATCTATCTGGAAACCCAGAAAGGTTACCCTTGTCTGAGGAATCAATGAACTTTTTAGTGAATTGATCCTCCAACCATGATCTTGAAGAAACAACACAAGTCGATTCGTATGAGATTCTGCTAAATGTAAAGACTGAGCAAGTACCAAGATATCGTCCAAATAAGGAAATACCACAATACCCTGTTCTCTGATTACAGACAGAAGGGCACCGAGAACCTTTGTAAAAATTCTTGGAGCTGTAGCTAGGCCAAACGGCAGAGCCACAAACTGGTAATGCTTGTCCAGAAAAGAGAATCTCAGGAACTGATAATGATCTGGATGAATCGGAATATGCAGATATGCATCCTGTAAATCTATTGTGGACATATAATGCCCTTGCTGAACAAAAGGCAAGATAATCCTTACAGTTACCATTTTGAACGTTGGTATCCTTACATAACGATTCAATATTTTTAGATCCAGAACTGGTCTGAAGGAATTCTCCTTCTTTGGTATGAAGAGATTCGAATAAAACCCCAGCCCCTGTTCCAGAACTGGAACTGGCATAATTACTCCAGCCAACTCTAGATCTGAAACACATTTCAGAAATGCTTGAGCTTTCACTGGATTTACTGGGACACGGGAAAGAAAAAAACATAATTTATGCTTACCTGATAAATTCCTTTCTTCTGTTGTGTGATCAGTCCACGGGTCATCATTACTTCTGGGATATAACTCCTCCCCAACAGGAAATGCAAGAGGATTCACCCAGCAGAGCTGCATATAGCTCCTCCCCTCTACGTCACTCCCAGTCATTCGACCAAGAATCAACGAGAAAGGAGAAACCAAGGGTGAAGTGGTGACTGGAGTATAATTTAAAAAATATTTACCTGCCTTAAAAAACAGGGCGGGCCGTGGACTGATCACACAACAGAAGAAAGGAATTTATCAGGTAAGCATAAATTATGTTTTCTTCTGTTATGTGTGATCAGTCCACGGGTCATCATTACTTCTGGGATACCAATACCAAAGCAAAAGTACACGGATGACGGGAGGGATAGGCAGGCTCATTATACAGAAGGAACCACTGCCTGAAGAACCTTTCTCCCAAAAATAGCCTCCGAAGAAGCAAAAGTGTCAAATTTGTAAAATTTGGAAAAAGTATGAAGCGAAGACCAAGTTGCAGCCTTGCAAATCTGTTCAACAGAGGCCTCATTCTTAAAGGCCCAAGTGGAAGCCACAGCTCTAGTAGAATGAGCTGACCAGCAGTCTCATAGGCTAAACGAATAATGCTACGAAGCCAGAAGGAGAGAGAGGTAGCCGAAGCCTTATGACCTCTCCTCTGACCAGAGTACACGACAAACAGGGAAGACGTTTGTCGAAAATCCTTAATTGCCTGCAAGTAGAACTTGAGGGCACGAACTACATCCAGATTGTGTAGAAGACGTTCCTTCTTTGAAGAAGGATTCGGGCACAGGGAAGGAACCACGATCTCTTGATTGATGTTCCTGTTAGTGACTACCTTAGGTAAGAACCCAGGTTTAGTACGCAGAACTACCTTATCTGAATGAAAAATCAAATAAGGAGAATCACAATGTAAAGCTGATAACTCAGAGACTCTCCGAGCCGAAGAAATAGCCATTAAAAATAACACTTTCCAAGATAACAACTTTATATCAATGGAATGAAGGGGTTCAAACGGAACTCCTTGTAGAACGTTAAGAACAAGGTTTAAACTCCATGGTGGAGCAACAGTTTTAAACACAGGCTTGATTCTAGCTAAAGCCTGACAAAAAGCCTGGACGTCTGGATTTTCTGACAGACGCCTGTGCAACAAGATGGACAGAGCTGAGATCTGTCCCTTTAATGAACTAGCCGATAAACCCTTTTCTAAACCTTCTTGTAGAAAGGACAATATCCTAGGAATCCTAACCTTACTCCAGGAGTAACCTTTGGATTCGCACCAGTATAGGTATTTACGCCATATCTTATGGTAAATCCTTCTGGTAACAGGCTTCCTAGCCTGTATCAGGGTATCAATAACCGACTCAGAAAAACCACGTTTTGATAAAATCAAGCGTTCAATTTCCAAGCAGTCAGCTTCAGAGAAGTTAGATTTTGATGTTTGAATGGACCCTGTATCAGAAGGTCCTGTCTTAGAGGTAGAGACCAAGGCGGACAGGATGACATGTCCACTAGATCTGCATACCAAGTCCTGCGTGGTCATGCAGGCGCTATTAGAATCACTGATGCTCTCTCCTGTTTGATTTTGGCAATCAATCGAGGAAGCAGCGGGAAGGGTGGAAACACATAAGCCACCCCGAAGTTCCAAGGTGCTGTCAAAGCATCTATCAGAACCGCTCCCGGATCCCTGGATCTGGACCCGTAGCGAGGAAGTTTGGCGTTCTGGCGAGACGCCATGAGATCTATCTCTGGTTTGCCCCAACGTCGAAGTATTTGGGCAAAGACCTCCGGATGAAGTTCCCACTCCCCCGGATGAAAAGTCTGGCGACTCAAGAAATCCGCCTCCCAGTTCTCCACTCCCGGGATGTGGATTGCTGACAGGTGGCAAGAGTGAGACTCTGCCCAGCGAATTATCTTTGATACTTCCATCATTGCTAGGGAGCTTCTTGTCCCTCCTTGATGGTTGATGTAAGCTACAGTCGTGATGTTGTCCGACTGAAACCTGATGAACCCCCGAGTTTTTAACTGGGGCCAAGCCAGAAGGGCATTGAGAACTGCTCTCAATTCCAGAATGTTTATTGGTAGGAGACTTTCCTCCTGATTCCATTGTCCCTGAGCCTTCAGAGAATTCCAGACAGCGCCCCAACCTAGTAGGCTGGCGTCTGTTGTTACAATTGTCCAGTCCGGCCTGCTGAATGGCATCCCCCTGGACAGATGTGGCCGAGAAAGCCACCATAGAAGAGAGTTTCTGGTCTCTTGATCCAGATTCAGAGTAGGGGACAAGTCTGAGTAATCCCCATTCCACTGACTCAGCATGCACAATTGCAGCGGTCTGAGATGTAGACGTGCAAAGGGTACTATGTCCATTGCTGCTACCATTAAGCCGATCACCTCCATGCATTGAGCTACTGACGGGAGTTGAATGGAATGAAGGACACGGCATGCATTTAGAAGCTTTGTTAATCTGTCTTCTGTCAGATAAATCTTCATTTCTACAGAATCTATAAGAGTCCCCAAGAATGGAACTCTTGTGAGAGGAAAGAGAGAACTCTTCTTTTCGTTCACTTTCCATCCATGCGACCTTAGAAATGCCAGAACTAACTCTGTATGAGACTTGGCAGTTTGAAAGCTTGAAGCTTGTATCAGAATGTCGTCTAGGTACGGAGCTACCGAAATTCCTCGCGGTCTTAGTACCGCCAGAAGGGCACCCAGAACCTTTGTGAAGATTCTTGGAGCCGTAGCCAATCCGAATGGAAGAGCTACAAACTGGTAATGCCTGTCTAAGAAGGCAAACCTTAGATACCGGTAATGATCTTTGTGAATCGGTATGTGAAGGTAAGCATCCTTTAAATCCACTGTGGTCATGTACTGACCCTTTTGGATCATGGGTAAGATTGTCCGAATAGTTTCCATTTTGAACGATGGAACACTTAGGAATTTGTTTAGGATCTTTAAATCCAAGATTGGCCTGAAAGTTCCCTCTTTTTTTGGGAACCACAAACAGGTTTGAGTAAAACCCTTGTCCCTGTTCCGACCGCGGAACCGGATGGATCACTCCCATTAATAACAGATCTTGTACACAGCGTAGAAACGCTTCTTTCTTTATCTGGTTTGTTGACAACCTTGACAGATGAAATCTCCCTCTTGGGGGAGAGAATTTGAAGTCTAGAAGGTATCCCTGAGATATGATCTCTAGCGCCCAGGGATCCTGAACATCTCTTGCCCAAGCCTGGGCGAAGAGAGAGAGTCTGCCCCCCACTAGATCCGGTCCCGGATCGGGGGCCCTCGATTCATGCTGTCTTAGGGGCAGCAGCAGGTTTCCTGGCCTGCTTGCCCTTGTTCCAGGACTGGTTAGGTTTCCAGCCTTGTCTGTAACGAGCAACGGCTCCTTCCTGCTTTGGTGCAGTGGAAGTTGGTGCTGTTCCTGCTTTGAAATTCCGAAAGGAACGAAAATTAGACTGTCTAGCCTTAGCTTTGGCTTTGTCTTGAGGCAGGGCGTGGCCCTTACCTCCTGTAATGTCAGCGATAATTTCTTTCAAACCGGGCCCAAATAAAGTTTGCCCTTTGAAAGGTATATTAAGTAATTTGGACTTAGAAGTTACATCAGCTGACCAGGATTTTAGCCACAGCGTCCTACGTGCCTGAATGGCGAATCCTGAGTTCTTAGCCGTAAGTTTGGTTAAATGTACTACGGCCTCCGAAATGAATGAATTAGCTAGTTTAAGGACTCTAAGCCTGTCCGTAATGTCGTCCAGCGTAGCTGAACTAAGGTTCTCTTCCAGAGACTCCATCCAAAATGCTGCCGCAGCCGTAATCGGCGCGATGCATGCAAGGGGTTGCAATATAAAACCTTGTTGAACAAACATTTTCTTAAGGTAACCCTCTAATTTTTTATCCATTGGATCTGAAAAAGCACAGCTATCCTCCACCGGGATAGTGGTACGCTTAGCTAAAGTAGAAACTGCTCCCTCCACCTTAGGGACCGTTTGCCATAAGTCCCGTGTGGTGGCGTCTATTGGAAACATCTTTCTAAATATTGGAGGGGGTGAGAACGGCACACCGGGTCTATCCCACTCCTTAGTAACAATTTCAGTTAGTCTCTTAGGTATAGGAAAAACGTCAGTACTCGCCGGTACCGCAAAGTATTTATCCAACCTACACAATTTCTCTGGTATTGCAACAGTGTTACAATCATTAAAAGCCGCTAAAACCTCCCCTAGTAATACACGGAGGTTCTCCAATTTAAATTTAAAATTTGAAATATCTGAATCCAATCTGTTTGGATCAGAACCGTCACCCACAGAATGAAGCTCTCCGTCCTCATGCTCTGCAAGCTGTGACGCAGTATCAGACATGGCTCTAGTATTATTAGCGCACTCTGTTCTCACCCCAGAGTGATCACGCTTGCCCCTTAGTTCTGGTAATTTAGCCAAAACTTCAGTCATAACAGTAGCCATATCTTGTAATGTTATCTGTAATGGCCGCCCAGATGTACTAGGCGTCACAATATCACGCACCTCCCGGGCGGGAGATGCAGGTACTGACACGTGAGGCGAGTTAGTCGGCATAACTCTCCCCCCGCTGTTTGGTGAAATTTGTTCAATTTGTACAGATTGGCTTTTATTTAAAGTAGCATCAATACAGTTAGTACATAAATTTCTATTGGGCTCCACCTTGGCATTGGAACAAATGACACAGGTATCTTCCTCTGAATCAGACATGTTTAACACACTAGCAAATAAACTTGCAACTTGGTTACAATCTTATTTAATAAAAACGTACTGTGCCTCAAAAAAGCACTAAACGATTAAATGACAGTTGAAATAATGAACTGAAAAACTGTTATAGCATCAATCCTTGAAAACAACACAACTTTTAACAAAGGTTTGTTCCCATTAGTAAAGTAACAATAATTAAATTTGAAACGTAAAAATAAGAGAGCAACGTTTTTAATCACAGTCAATATATAAGTCTCACAGCTCTGCTGAGAGAATCTACCTCCCTTCAAAGAAGTTTGAAGACCCTTGAGTTCTGTAGAGATCAACCGGATCATGCAGGAAATACAAGAGTAACTGACTGGAAATTTTTGATGCGTAGCAAAGAGCGCCAAAAACGGCCCCTCCCCCTCACACACAGCAGTGAGAGAGAAACGAAACTGTCACAATTAAAACAAGCAACTGCCAAGTGGAAAAATAATGCCCAAACATTTATTCACTCAGTACCTCAGAAAATGCAAACGATTCTACATTCCAGCAAAAACGTTTAACATAATAAATACCTATTAAAAGGTTTAATGTACTTTTTACAGAGTAATTCCAGTGAAGTACCATCCCCAGAATACTGAAGTGTAGAGTATACATACATGTCATTATAACGGTATGGCAGGATTTTCTCATCAATTCCATTCAGAAAATAAAAACTGCTACATACCTCAATGCAGATTCATCTGCCCGCTGTCCCCTGATCTGAAGCTTTTACCTACCTCAGATGGCCGAGAAACAGCAATATGATCTTAACTACTCCGGTTAAAATCATAGTAAAAACTCTGGTAGATTCTTCTTCAAACTCTGCCAGAGAGGCAATAACACGCTCCGGTGCTATTGTAAAATAACAAACTTTTGATTGAAGTTATAAAAACTAAGTATAATCACCATAGTCCTCTCACACATCCTATCTAGTCGTTGGGTGCAAGAGAATGACTGGGAGTGACGTAGAGGGGAGGAGCTATATGCAGCTCTGCTGGGTGAATCCTCTTGCATTTCCTGTTGGGGAGGAGTTATATCCCAGAAGTAATGATGACCCGTGGACTGATCACACATAACAGAAGAAATCTCTTTGCAGGTGGTCTTATCTTGAAACCAATTCTGTACCCTTCTGAAACAATGTTCTGAATCCAAAGATTGTGAACAGAATTGATCCAAATTTCTTTGAAAAAACGTAACCTGCCCCCTACCAGCTGAGCTGGAATGAGGGCCGCACCTTCATGTGGACTTAGAAGCTGGCTTTGCTTTTCTAGAAGGCTTGGATTTATTCCAGACTGGAGATGGTTTCCAAACTGAAACTGCTCCTGAGGATGAAGGATCAGGTTTTTGTTCTTTGTTGAAACGAAAGGAACGAAAACGATTATTTGCCCTGTTTTTACCCTTAGATTTTTTATCCTGTGGTAAAAAAGTTCCTTTCCCACCAGTAACAGTTGAGATAATAGAATCCAACTGAGAACCAAATAATTTGTTACCCTGGAAAGAAATGGAAAGTAGAGTCGATTTAGAAGACATATCAACATTCCAAGTTTTAAGCCATAAAGCTCTTCTAGCTAAAATAGCTAGAGACATAAACCTGACATCAACTCTGATAATATCAAAAATGGCATCACAGATAAAATTATTAGCATGTTGAAGAAGAATAATAATATTATGAGAATCATGATCTGTTACTTGTTGCGCTAAAGTTTCCAACCAAAAAGTTGAAGCTGCAGCAACATCAGCCAATGATATAGCAGGTCTAAGAAGATTACCTGAACACAGATAAGCTTTTCTTAGAAAGGATTCAATTTTCCTATCTAAAGGATCCTTAAACGAAGTACCATCTGACGTAGGAATAGTAGTACGTTTAGCAAGGGTAGAAATAGCCCCATCAACTTTAGGGATTTTGTCCCAAAATTCTAATCTGTCAGACGGCACAGGATATAATTGCTTAAAACGTTTAGGAGTAAATGAATTACCCAAATTATTCCATTCTCTGGAAATTACTTCAGAAATAGCACCAGGAACAGGAAAAACTTCTGGAATAACCACAGGAGATTTAAAGACCTTATCTAAACGTTTAGATTTAGTATCAAGAGGACCAGAATCCTCAATTTCTAAAGCAATTAGTACTTCTTTAAGTAAAGAACGAATAAATTCCATTTTAAATAAATATGAAGATTTATCAGCATCAACCTCTGAGACAGAATCCTCTGAACCAGAAGAGTCATTAGAATCAGAATGATGATGTTCATTTAAAAATTCATCTGTATAAAGAGAAGTTTTAAAAGATTTTTTATGTTTACTAGAAGGAGGAATAACAGACATAGCCTTCTTGATGGATTCAGAAACAAAATCTCTTATGTTATCAGGAACATTCTGAACATTAGATGTTGATGGAACTGCAACAGGTAATGGTACATTACTAAAGGAAATATTATCTGTATTAATAAGTTTGTCATGACAATTAATACAAACAACAGCTGGAGGAACAGCTACCAAAAGTTTACAGCAGATACACTTAGCTTTGGTAGTTCCAGCACCAGACAGCGATTTTCCTGAAGTATCTTCTGACTCAGATGCAACGTGAGACATCTTGCAATATGTAAGAGAAAAAACAACATATAAAGCAAAATTGATCAAATTCCTTAAATGACAGTTTCAGGAATGGGAAAAAATGCCAAGGAACAAGCTTCTAGCAACCAGAAGCAAAGAAAAATGAGACTAAAATGATGTGGAGACAAAAGCGACGCCCATATTTTTTTAGCGCCAAATAAGACGCCCACATTATTTGGCGCCTAAATGCTTTTGGCGCCAAAAATGACGCCACTTCCGGAACGCCGACATTTTTGGCGCAAAAGAACGTCAAAAATGACGCAACTTCCGGCGACACGTATGACGCCGGAAACAGAAAAGATTTTTTTGCGCCAAAAAAGTCCGCGCCAAGAATGACGCAATAAAATGAAGCATTTTCAGCCCCCGCGAGCCTAACAGCCCACAGGGAAAAAAGTCAAATTTTTAAGGTAAGAAAAATAATTGATTCAAGTGCATTATCCCAAATATGAAACTGACTGTCTGAAAATAAGGAATGTTGAACATCCTGAGTCAAGGCAAATAAATGTTTGAATACATATATTTAGAACTTTATTAAAAAAGTGCCCAACCATAGCTTAGAGTGTCACAGAAAATAAGACTTACTTACCCCAGGACACTCATCTACATGTTTGTAGAAAGCCAAACCAGTACTGAAACGAAAATCAGCAGAGGTAATGGTATATATATATATATATAAGAGTATATCGTCGATCTGAAAAGGGAGGTAAGAGATGAATCTCTACGACCGATAACAGAGAACCTATGAAATAGACCCCGTAGAAGGAGATCATTGAATTCAAACAGGCAATACTCTCCTCACATCCCTCTGACATTCACTGCACGCTGAGAGGAAAACCGGGCTCCAACCTGCTGCGGAGCGCATATCAACGTAGAATCTAGCACAAACTTACTTCACCACCTCTGTAGGAGGCAAAGTTTGTAAAAACTGATTTGTGGATGTGGTCAGGGGTGTATTTGTAGGCATTTTGAGGTTTGGGAAACTTTGCCCCTCCTGGTAGGAATGTATATCCCATATGTCACTAGCTCATGGACTCTTGCTAATTACATGAAAGAAATATTTATTCATATGCATTATCCCAAATAATGAAACTGACAGTCTGAATGAAGGAATACGGATTATCCTGAATCATGGCAAATATAAGTTTAAACACATATATTTAGAACTTTACATATAAAGTGCCCAACCATAGCTTAGAGTGTCACAAAAAAACAGAATTTATGTTTACCTGATAAATTACTTTCTCCAACGGTGTGTCCGGTCCACGGCGTCATCCTTACTTGTGGGATATTCTCCTCCCCAACAGGAAATGGCAAAGAGCCCAGCAAAGCTGGTCACATGATCCCTCCTAGGCTCCGCCTACCCCAGTCATTCGACCGACGTTAAGGAGGAATATTTGCATAGGAGAAACCATATGGTACCGTGGTGACTGTAGTTAAAGAAAATAAATTATCAGACCTGATTAAAAAAACCAGGGCGGGCCGTGGACCGGACACACCGTTGGAGAAAGTAATTTATCAGGTAAACATAAATTCTGTTTTCTCCAACATAGGTGTGTCCGGTCCACGGCGTCATCCTTACTTGTGGGAACCAATACCAAAGCTTTAGGACACGGATGAAGGGAGGGAGCAAATCAGGTCACCTAAATGGAAGGCACCACGGCTTGCAAAACCTTTCTCCCAAAAATAGCCTCAGAAGAAGCAAAAGTATCAAACTTGTAAAATTTGGTAAAAGTGTGCAGTGAAGACCAAGTCGCTGCCCTACATATCTGATCAACAGAAGCCTCGTTCTTGAAGGCCCATGTGGAAGCCACAGCCCTAGTGGAATGAGCTGTGATTCTTTCGGGAGGCTGCCGTCCGGCAGTCTCGTAAGCCAATCTGATGATGCTTTTAATCCAAAAAGAGAGGTAGAAGTTGCTTTTTGACCTCTCCTTTTACCAGAATAAACAACAAACAAGGAAGATGTTTGTCTAAAATCCTTTGTAGCATCTAAATAGAATTTTAGAGCGCGAACAACATCCAAATTGTGCAACAAACGTTCCTTCTTTGAAACTGGTTTCGGACACAGAGAAGGTACGATAATCTCCTGGTTAATGTTTTTGTTAGAAACAACTTTTGCAGAAAACCAGGTTTAGTACGTAAAACCACCTTATCTGCATGGAACACCAGATAAGGAGGAGAACACTGCAGAGCAGATAATTCTGAAACTCTTCTAGCAGAAGAAATTGCAACTAAAAACAAAACTTTCCAAGATAATAACTTAATATCAACGGAATGCAAGGGTTCAAACGGAACCCCCTGAAGAACTGAAAGAACTAAATTGAGACTCCAAGGAGGAGTCAAAGGTTTGTAAACAGGCTTAATTCTAACCAGAGCCTGAACAAAGGCTTGAACATCTGGCACAGCAGCCAGTTTTTTGTGAAGTAACACCGACAAGGCAGAAATCTGTCCCTTCAGGGAACTTGCAGATAATCCTTTTTCCAATCCTTCTTGAAGGAAGGATAGAATCCTAGGAATCTTAACCTTGTCCCAAGAGAATCCTTTAGATTCACACCAACAGATATATTTTTTCCAAATTTTGTGGTAAATCTTTCTAGTTACAGGCTTTCTGGCCTGAACAAGAGTATCAATAACAGAATCTGAGAACCCTCGCTTCGATAAAATCAAGCGTTCAATCTCCAAGCAGTCAGCTGGAGTGAAACCAGATTCGGATGTTCGAACGGACCCTGAACAAGAAGGTCTCGTCTCAAAGGTAGCTTCCAAGGTGGAGCCGATGACATATTCACCAGATCTGCATACCAAGTCCTGCGTGGCCACGCAGGAGCTATCAAGATCACCGACGCCCTCTCCTGATTGATCCTGGCTACCAGCCTGGGGATGAGAGGAAACGGCGGGAACACATAAGCTAGTTTGAAGGTCCAAGGTGCTACTAGTGCATCCACTAGAGCCGCCTTGGGATCCCTGGATCTGGACCCGTAGCAAGGAACTTTGAAGTTCTGACGAGAGGCCATCAGATCCATGTCTGGAATGCCCCACAGCTGAGTGACTTGGGCAAAGATTTCCGGATGGAGTTCCCACTCCCCCGGATGCAATGTCTGACGACTCAGAAAATCCGCTTCCCAATTTTCCACTCCTGGGATGTGGATAGCAGACAGGTGGCAGGAGTGAGACTCCGCCCATAGAATGATTTTGGTCACTTCTTCCATCGCTAGGGAACTCCTTGTTCCCCCCTGATGGTTGATGTACGCAACAGTTGTCATGTTGTCTGATTGAAACCGTATGAACTTGGCCCTCGCTAGCTGAGGCCAAGCCTTGAGAGCATTGAATATCGCTCTCAGTTCCAGAATATTTATCGGTAGAAGAGATTCTTCCCGAGACCAAAGACCCTGAGCTTTCAGGGATCCCCAGACCGCGCCCCAGCCCATCAGACTGGCGTCGGTCGTGACAATGACCCACTCTGGTCTGCGGAATGTCATCCCTTGTGACAGGTTGTCCAGGGACAGCCACCAACGGAGTGAGTCTCTGGTCCTCTGATTTACTTGTATCTTCGGAGACAAGTCTGTATAGTCCCCATTCCACTGACTGAGCATGCACAGTTGTAATGGTCTTAGATGAATGCGCGCAAAAGGAACTATGTCCATTGCCGCTACCATCAACCCGATCACTTCCATGCACTGAGCTATGGAAGGAAGAGGAACGGAATGAAGTATCCGACAAGAGTCTAGAAGTTTTGTTTTTCTGGCCTCTGTCAGAAAAATCCTCATTTCTAAGGAGTCTATTATTGTTCCCAAGAAGGGAACCCTTGTTGACGGAGATAGAGAACTCTTTTCCACGTTCACTTTCCATCCGTGAGATCTGAGAAAGGCCAGGACAATGTCCGTGTGAGCCTTTGCTTGAGGAAGGGACGACGCTTGAATCAGAATGTCGTCCAAGTAAGGTACTACAGCAATGCCCCTTGGTCTTAGCACAGCTAGAAGGGACCCTAGTACCTTTGTGAAAATCCTTGGAGCAGTGGCTAATCCGAAAGGAAGCGCCACGAACTGGTAATGTTTGTCCAGGAATGCGAACCTTAGGAACCGATGATGTTCCTTGTGGATAGGAATATGTAGATACGCATCCTTTAAATCCACCGTGGTCATGAATTGACCTTCCTGGATGGAAGGAAGAATAGTTTGAATGGTTTCCATCTTGAACGATGGAACCTTGAGAAACTTGTTTAAGATCTTGAGATCTAAGATTGGTCTGAACGTTCCCTCTTTTTTGGGAACTATGAACAGATTGGAGTAGAACCCCATCCCTTGTTCTCTTAATGGAACAGGATGAATCACTCCCATTTTTAACAGGTCTTCTACACAATGTAAGAATGCCTGTCTTTTTATGTGGTCTGAAGACAACTGAGACCTGTGGAACCTCCCCCTTGGGGGAAGTCCCTTGAATTCCAGAAGATAACCTTGGGAGACTATTTCTAGCGCCCAAGGATCCAGAACATCTCTTGCCCAAGCCTGAGCGAAGAGAGAGAGTCTGCCCCCCACCAGATCCGGTCCCGGATCGGGGGCCAACATTTCATGCTGTCTTGGTAGCAGTGGCAGGTTTCTTGGCCTGCTTTCCCTTGTTCCAGCCTTGCATTGGTCTCCAAGCTGGCTTGGCTTGAGAAGTATTACCCTCTTGCTTAGAGGACGTAGCACCTTGGGCTGGTCCGTTTCTACGAAAGGGACGAAAATTAGGTTTATTTTTTGCCTTGAAAGGCCGATCCTGAGGAAGGGCGTGGCACTTACCCCCAGTGATATCAGAGATAATCTCTTTCAAGTCAGGGCCAAACAGCATTTTCCCCTTGAAAGGAATGTTAAGTAGCTTGTTCTTGGAAGACGCATCAGCCGACCAAGATTTCAACCAAAGCGCTCTGCGCGCCACAATAGCAAACCCAGAATTCTTAGCCGCTAACCTAGCCAATTGCAAAGTGGCGTCTAGGGTGAAAGAATTAGCCAATTTGAGAGCATTGATTCTGTCCATAATCTCCTCCAAAGGAGGAGAATCACTATCGACCGCTCTTATCAGATCATCGAACCAGAAACATGCGGCTGTAGCGACAGGGACAATGCATGAAATTGGTTGTAGAAGGTAACCTTGCTGAACAAACATTTTTTTAAGCAAACCTTCTAATTTTTTATCCATAGGATCTTTGAAAGCACAACTATCCTCTATGGGTATAGTGGTGCGTTTGTTTAAAGTGGAAACCGCTCCCTCGACCTTGGGGACTGTCTGCCATAAGTCCTTTCTGGGGTCGACCATAGGAAACAATTTTTTAAATATGGGGGGAGGGACGAAAGGAATACCGGGCCTTTCCCATTCTTTATTAACAATGTCCGCCACCCGCTTGGGTATAGGAAAAGCTTCTGGGAGCCCCGGCACCTCTAGGAACTTGTCCATTTTACAAAGTTTCTCTGGGATGACCAACTTGTCACAATCATCCAGAGTGGATAATACCTCCTTAAGCAGAATGCGGAGATGTTCCAACTTAAATTTAAATGCAATCACATCAGGTTCAGCCTGTTGAGAAATGTTCCCTGAATCAGTAATTTCTCCCTCAGACAAAACCTCCCTGGCCCCATCAGACTGGGTTAGGGGCCCTTCAGAAATATTATTATCAGCGTCGTCATGCTCTTCAGTATCTAAAATAGAGCAGCCGCGCTTACGCTGATAAGTGTTCATTTTGGCTAAAATGTTTTTGACAGAATTATCCATTACAGCCGTTAATTGTTGCATAGTAAGGAGTATTGGCGCGCTAGATGTACTAGGGGCCTCCTGAGTGGGCAAGACTCGTGTAGACGAAGGAGGGAATGATGCAGTACCATGCTTACTCCCCTCACTTGAGGAATCATCTTGGGCATCATTGTCATTATCACATAAATCACATTTATTTAAATGAATAGGAATCCTGGCTTCCCCACATTCAGAACACAGTCTATCTGGTAGTTCAGACATGTTAAACAGGCATAAACTTGATAACAAAGTACAAAAAACGTTTTAAAATAAAACCGTCACTTTAAATTTTAAACTGAACACACTTTATTACTGCAATTGCGAAAAACATGAAGGAATTGTTCAAAATTCACCAAATTTTCACCACAGTGTCTTAAAGCCTTAAAAGTATTGCACACCAAATTTGGAAGCTTTAACCCTTAAAATAACGGAACCGGAGCCGTTTTGAACTTTAACCCCTTTACAGTCCCTGGTATCTGCTTTGCTGAGACCCAACCAAGCCCAAAGGGGAATACGATACCAAATGACGCCTTCAGAAAGTCTTTTCTAAGTATCAGAGCTCCTCTCACATGCGACTGCATGCCATGCCTCTCAAAAACAAGTGCGCAACACCGGCGCGAAAATGAGGCTCTGCTTATGCTTTGGGAAAGCCCCTAAAGAATAAGGTGTCTAAACCAGTGCCTGCCGATATTATTATATCAAAATACCCAGATAAAATGATTCCTCAAGGCTAAATATGTGTTAATAATGAATCGATTTAGCCCAAAAAAAGTCTACAGTTTTAATAAGCCCTTGTGAAGCCCTTATTTACGATCGTAATAAACATGGCTTACCGGATCCCATAGGGAAAATGACAGCTTCCAGCATTACATCGTCTTGTTAGAATGTGTCATACCTCAAGCAGCAAGAGACTGCACACTGTTCCCCCAACTGAAGTTAATTGCTCTCAACAGTCCTGTGTGGAACAGCCATGGATTTTAGTGACGGTTGCTAAAATCATTTTCCTCATACAAACAGAAATCTTCATCTCTTTTCTGTTTCTGAGTAAATAGTACATACCAGCACTATTTCAAAATAACAAACTCTTGATTGAATAATAAAAACTACAGTTAAACACTAAAAAACTCTAAGCCATCTCCGTGGAGATGTTGCCTGTACAACGGCAAAGAGAATGACTGGGGTAGGCGGAGCCTAGGAGGGATCATGTGACCAGCTTTGCTGGGCTCTTTGCCATTTCCTGTTGGGGAGGAGAATATCCCACAAGTAAGGATGACGCCGTGGACCGGACACACCTATGTTGGAGAAATAAGACTTACTTACCCCAGGACACTCATCTACATATAGTAGATAGCCAAACCAGTACTGAAACGAGAATCAGTAGAGGTAATGGTATATAAGAGTATATCGTCGATCTGAAAAGGGAGGTAGGAGAAGAAATCTCTACGACCGATAACAGAGAACCTATGAAATAGATCCCCTAGAGGAAGACCATTGTATTCAAATAGGCAATACTCTCTTCACATCCCTCTGACATTCACTGCACTCTGAGAGGAAAACCGGGCTTCAGCCTGCTGCGAAGCGCATATCAACGTAGAATCTAGCACAAACTTGCTTCACCACCTCCATGGGAGGCAAAGTTTGTAAAACTGAATTGTGGGTGTGGTGAGGGGTGTATTTATAGGCATTTTAAAGTTTGGGAAACTTTGCCCCTCCTGGTAGGAATGTATATCCCATACGTCACTAGCTCATGGACTCTTGCTAATTACATGAAAGAAATAGTGGGTTCTCCCTTTATAGCTCTCAAACACATGGTCAAAGTCCCACAGTTCCAGGGAAAATGCTGTCAAATTTCTCTGTAGGAGGCAAAGCTATCCACAACATTTCGGTCTCTGGATCTTTAACACTATCTTGTCTATTTTCTGTAGCCACAGCAGAAATAATAAGTGAACCATTTTACTTTCTATGATTTTATTGATTTACAGGTCATAAAAAGTATAAATACATAATGGCACCACAAAGATACATTTTTCATACAAATAATACAAATTTGAAGCAAGAGGCCACTGTGATTTTGGAGTAATACCTCTTGTAGGTTTTCAAATCACTAGACACTTTCGTGAGATCTTCTTATGTTTAAACGTATGACAAAACGTTCAGACTTTAGTTTACACAAATATATGTTCAGTTGATTTTTAATCATTTATTCTCAGTGTTTTTCTGTGATTATTCTAGTTTGACATTCAAAATCCCAAAGGAACATGAAAGTGGAAAGAAAACTTTCCTGATCCAAATAGAGCACATAACTTTAAGACACATTTATATTCACTACTATTACCAAATTTACCTTTTACGCTTGTTATCCTTTGTTGAAAAGTATTTGCTCAGTAAGAGCAATGCAGTATTGGGGACAAGCTGGTGATTGGTGGCAACACACTCCTGTCTCGTCATTGGTGCACCAGATGTTTTCAGATAGCACCCAGTGATGCATTGATGCTCTTGAACAAACTTTAATCCATTTGCAGGAGTTAACCACATAGAGCAGTATGGTACTGTTGCTTGCTTAGAACATACATTTTTTTTTTTTTTACAATCATGTCCTTTATGTGGTAAAAATTTGAAAGCCAGTTTTAAACTGTAGTCCAATTAATGTCTAATTCTAAATCAACCTGAACCACAGAGTAGCACACACAGCTTCATACATCTCTTAATATGCAGATATGCACATTTTATGTATATATCAATATTTACTTCATGTAAACAAAACCAATATCTATCACACTAAAATATCTTAAAGGACAGTAAAGTAAAAACTTTCATAATTCAGATGGAGTGTACAAATTTAAACAACTTTCCAATTTACTTATATTATCAAATTTACACATTTGTACATCTACATCGTTTCATAGGAGCTCAGGAGCGTGCACGTGTCTTTACTAATCTATGGCAGCAGTATTTGCAACAAGGTATAATATGCTGCTTAAAACACTGTTGCCATAGAGTATTAAAGACACGTGCACGCTCCTGAGCACCTATGTAAATAGGAAAGTTGTTTTAAACTACATGTTCTATCTAAACCATGAAAGCTTAATTTTGTCTTTTTAAGATTCAGAACACAACACAGAAACGTAAAAAATGAATCATATAGCCATATTTAGATTTACTTTTTTTTTTTAAAACTTATACTAATAGTTGATGCAGCCATACGTACATAAAAAATTAACACTTTAATAATACACTTTTAAACAAAAACAGATAGTCCATAATTAAATCCAAAGTAATATCCCATATTGAGTTTGTTTAGATTTCAAATTCTTTGTTGGAATATACAGAGATTCTGCTGTTTGCTTTAGTACGGCTCAGGTCTCTATTTGCAGTTGATATTTAAATCCTTACCAATGAAGCGCTGCAAACCAAGTCCATATTTAAAGATGCATCTGTTCATCTTGCATACGATTTCTTCATTTTCACATCAGAGCAAACCTGCTCATGCGTTTGTTGAAGAGAAAAAAACAAACAAAATAGAACCCCCCCCCAAAAACCCCCCCACCAACAATGCAAAACAGAAGGACAATGGACAGGAAAATAGATACAATTTCAGAAAGATCTGTTATTCTTTATCCTACATATGAATTAAATATGTACACATTGAGACGTATAATTGTCCATTATTAAATGAGAAAAAAAACCACACAAATGTACACAATTGCCAATAGTCCGTTTCACATTTAACACATTTTTTATAACAATGATTTAGAATTTACAAAACTTAAAATAATTAGACAATGTTGTTTGTCTATGCTTGAGAGCAGCTGGCAAACATATCACAAGATACATTTTACAGTAGTGTGAGTTACTACGCAGTTGGTTGGATTCAAAATGTCACTCCAGTCATTGAAAACATGGCCAACTATTCTTTATTACAAACTGGTGTATGAATCTCAAACCAAAGCTTATATTTATTAAAACAAAAAGTCAAAGGTGAGTGGACCTGCTCCAACTTTGGTAAAAATATACTTAAATGATACATTTCGTAAGAGAGATACCACCAAGAAGAAAATAAATATGATAGTTTGCAATAGCTTCTCATGGTCTGTAATTGAATCCACTTCAACATACATTTGTAAAATGGATCTGTAATTCTCACATTAATAATACCAATACTAGCTTTACATAATACCACAGACCGCACTTGGTACCTCCAAGTGTACCCTGTCCAAAAATAAATGGGTTTAGATACACTCTTCATTCAAGCACAGGAAGTCTATTAAAAAAAAAAAAAAATAGGCCACAAAGAAAATCGGCATGCTTTTCCTTCCCACCACCAAACTGTCAAAACCAACAACAAATAAGCAACTAAGAAGTAGCACCAGACACATTAAATGAAAAAAAAGAAAGAAAAAGAAAGAACTTTAAGATGCTATCTAACGTAAGAGTGCAAGGACAAACCTTTTGCATATACCTGTGTGTAGTGGGGCTTGATGTCCTAATCTGGAATTACAACTGGAAGGGTAACAAAATATTCATAGAAATATGCAGAAAGATTCATAGAAATATGCCTTTATGGCTATTACATCTAAAAAAACGCTTCTCATTAAAGGGTTTTATATAACTTTAAACATTTTCATTCTTAACATAAAAAAACAGGTTTCTAACTTTTTTGCTAAGATGCACAAAATCTGTGTTTAAATTTCATGGGCAAAGGAAAAATATGAATTCTTCCCAAAACTTTATGAAGAAACATTATTGAAATATTAAAAAAAAGTGGCAGCAGATATTCAGTATGCATTTAAATTAAAATGGTGTAAAATACTGCACCAAAATCAAGAATAGCTTATTTTGCCTTTGCTCCTGAAAAATGGAGTAAACACTCCAAATTGATCCTAAACTACAAAACATTAAACGTTTGAGCAATAATAATTTAGACAGTGATTTACACATTAAATAACAAGCCTCAGACCACAACTATTTGGTCATAAGACAAATGCCAAAATAATGTTGGATTTTAAATCCACAGTACAACTATCCTGTCAAGAAGGGTTTGCCACTGTACTGCTCTGCTATATAGCTTGAATAACATTCTACGAGGTAAGGTTATCAGTTCTTTCTCCAGTATGTGTTAAAGATACTATGAGTGCCTAAATAAAAATCATAAAAGTCAAAAAGAAGAAAAAATAAAAAATTAGAGTTGTAAACTTTGCAACGCTCTATCATAAACATGTGTGCTTCAGAAAAATATGGTTTGGGTTGAGCTTATCTTTGTTTGTGCTCCTGCAAATTAATGGCACACAACTTACCAAAAAGATCATTTCTTTGGACGGTGTACCCTGGGTGTCATTGGTTCAAAAGGGTGTATTAACAACTATGTTTATGTTCCCAGTGAGATTTCATGTGCAGAAGAGCACAAAGGTACACAACGCAAATCCAAACACGAGAAGAGAGAGGCAGAATGTAGGAAATTATAACTGTACAAGAACATTCAGCTGGTCTAATATTTACAGTCAGTCTTTGTCAGTTATACAAAGAGGTTTGTGTTAGTACTCCTTATAGGTCCAAGTACAGTACAGTTGGTTCCAGTGTCTACCCAGAGGGTGTATGCTTTTGTTTGTGGTGATGGACGAAGTGCAGGGAAGCTCTCTCTTTACAAAACTTCTGCAGACTGCAAGCCGACTTTCTCTTCCTCCTCTAGTCAGTCCGAATTAGGCTTTTTAAGTGAAAAAGGCAAAATGTTGAAGTGTTTACTCAATTGGTTTACCTGGAACGGGAGAAGAAATAGTCCTTGCTAAATCATATTTCATAGACAAAAGAAAAATTCTCTAGTGTCAATTTATGTATTAAATATTTATTCTGGAATAGATTCTGTTTACTTACCACGCTTACACCATAATGTATGTGTGCAACAGTTACAAGTGCTGTAACAATAATCAGCAAGACTCCTTCACTCTTCCGGGCAAATCCAGCTGTTACAGTGAACACAACCAGGGTCAGTGGGATGAGAAGCCAACTCAGAGGCTGACATCTCGTACTGCTCATCTGGCATACTATCAGCTGACACTGTGAAAGAAATGTACATTTATTTACAACTGCCAATCATGATTATAATGGTGCAGTACAAGGCAATATTAGAACTGTAAATCACAGGAAGAAACAGAATTAAATGGAATTGCTTCAATAATTGCCTTGCTTCAAAGAAGATCACTTATTAATAAATAGATTCGATAAGTAGAGAGTTTGGACAACATTTGTGCTTCCATGGCAGATCAGATGTCGCTGCCAAATGAGCAAAACAAAAAGCTTAATAAAGTGAGCTGATCATTTAGTGCAGCCTGACAAGTTAAACAATGCTAGAAAAACAAGGTTATAAGAGCAAGTTAAAGACATACAATTTGTATCCTGAGTTTTACCTTAAGGGCCCAGTTCTCTAAAGCTCTCAGCTTAGATAAGACTATCTAAAATGATTGCTCAGCACTGCAACATCCCTTAAAAGATTCTAGAAAGGCATCACTACCTGTATGCCTGAATGTGAATGCAAACAGTGTAGCACTGTATGAAATTAAAGTTATTTTGAATTTACACGTTGTGTTTTGAATTTGAATCTACTTGTCATTTAAGTTGCATCAGATTTAAACTGTAATTTCTGTTTTCTGTTTATAGGTTTAGATTTCGTACCCAGCAATGTATTTAGGATTATGAGCGGTACAAATTCTAAATTTGCTTTGAATTTTTTTTGGTAACTAATAAATTAGGATTATAATTCTGTATAATTTTTGCAAACTGCCCTGCACTTTGTTTTTCTATGTAAAACAAACCTTGCAGTTTCTGGGAGTGGGCAGCATAGAAGTGTTACCTGGGTTGTAACAGGTGTCTTCCCAGGGTGCGTCTAATGTTGCCTCACAGCGCCCACATTATATTCTTCAAGGAGCAGGGGTAAAAGGGACAGGTTATGCACAATTTTTCTTTCTTGATTCAGATAGAGAATACAGTTTTAAAAAAAAGTTTCCAATTTGCTTCTATCATCAAATTTGTGGTGTTTTCATTATATTCTTTGTTAAAGATATGTCCAGATAGGCAACGTGCACGTTTGCAGCACTACATGACAGGAAAGAGACACGTGCACACTCCCAAACTTACCTTCCCGCCTTACAAGAAAGGTTAACAAGAAAAGAAAGACCGATAACGGAAGTAAATTGGAAAGTTGTTTAAAAGTGTATGTTCTATCTGTAACATGAAAGAAAATGTTGGGGTTTTATGTCCCTTTAAACACACAGTTCTATGCAAGCAATAGCGCAATAATACAACACATTGGAGCTTTTTCTTTTTGCTCTTTTATGTCCCTTTAAACCTACTTGTTTCTTTAGAGTGCATGAAATTAAACAGTTGCTAAATGTTTTCATCCATAGCAGGTTTGATCCTTTGCAGCTAATTGCAAAATGCAGATCTGTCAGCAATATCTATCCATTAAGAGCAATCATGCTAAACTGAATAGCTCATTTGAGTGGAGTACTTAATTGAAGATAGGCAGACCCATGAATTCGGGAATGAACTATAAAAAAACGCACTCAGCACATTGAGCAAATTATTTCCAGATAAAACACCAGTACAGAGGAGCACCCCCAGATACAGCAGGAGTCCAGAGAGTAAGCTAAAAATACTGATTTCAATTTAAAGAATGGGGTTAAAGACCATCCGTTTCTTCAAAATACAAGTGCAGAGGCAATAAAAAGTTGGGACATACACCTTGCGCCTGTCGTACATCTGCTTAAACCACAGGTTAGATAATGCATCACCTTTGCTACATGAAGTTTTTATTGATATTAAAGTTACAATATTGGTGCTTTTGAATTCATTTAGAAGTATTATTACAATATACTTCTATTAGCAATCACACCTAGTAAAGTTCTCATTGCTTTAGTCATACATTTGACTGTGTATATATAATTTGTGTAGTATACATCTATATGTATACTGGACTCCACTTATACAGTTGTGTATACTAAGGTGCTGAGGCGTACTGCATCAATGACAATTTAAAATTTGATCAAATGCCCCATTTATGAAATGGTTGACGTTTTATGAAAACATCATTTATGTAAGAACTTACCTGATAAATTAATTTATTTTATAGTGGCAAGAGTCCATGAGCTAGTGACGTATGGGACATACATTCCTATCAGGAGGGGGCAAAGTTTCCCAAACCTCAAAATGCCTTTAAATACACCTCCTAACCCTTAGTTTAAAGGGACACTGAAACCAAATTTTTTCTTCGTTCTCTTGCTATCTTTATTGAAAAAGAAGGCATCTAAGCTAATTTTTTTGGTTCAGTATACTGGGCAGCACTTGTTTTATTGGTCGGTTAAATTAATCCACCAATCACCAAGAACAACCGAGGTTGTTCACAAAAAATGGACCGGCATCTAAACTTACATTCTTGCTTTTCAAATAAAGATACCAAGAGAATGAAGAAAATTTGATAATAGGAGAAAATTATAAAGTTGCTTAAAAGTGCATGCTTTATCTGAATCATGAAAGAAAAAATGTGGGTTCAGTGTCCCTTTAACATGTAGCCAAGAAGTGAGGTGTAAAAGGAGGTGTAAAAGGAGGAGTAAAAAGCATACAAAAGAGGAACTGGAAAAATAAAGTGCTTTTTACAAAAAATACTAACCACAAAAAATAGGGTGGGTCTCATGGACTCTTGCCACTATGAAATAAATTAATTTATCAGGTAAGTCCTTACTTAAATTATGTTTTCTTTCATGTAAGTGGCAAGAGTACATAAGCTAGTGACATATGGAATATAATACCCAAGATGTGGAAATCTACAAGTCACTAAAGAGGCAGGGATAAAATAACCGTTAAATCAGCTAAGAAATTAAATTCCCAAAGAATTATCAAAAGCATTAGAATCAAACAGACAACTGCCTGAAGAACCTTTCTACCAAAAGCTGCTTCCGAGGAAGCAAACACATCAAAATGGTAAAATTTAGTAAAAGTATGCAAAGACCACGAAGTTGCTGCTTTGCAAATTTGATCAACTGAAGCTTTATTCTTGAAAGCCCAAGAAATGGCAAATGATCTAGTAGAATGAGCTGTAATTCTCTGAGGAAGAAACTGCCCTACCTCCAAATAAGCTTTGTGAATCAAAAGTTTCAACCAAGATGCCAAAGAAATTGAGGCTTTCTGACCTTTCCTGGGGCCAGAAAAAATAACAAATAGACTAGAAGTCTTTCTGAAATCTTTAGTAGCCTCTACATAATATTCCAAAGCTCTTACCACATCCAAAGAATGTAAAGACCTTTCAAGAGTATTCTTAGCATTAGGACACAAGGAAGGAACAACAATTTCCCTATTGATGTTGTTAGAATTCACAACTTTAGACAAAAAATGAAGTCTGCAAAACAGCTTTATATTGATGGAAAATCGGAAAAGGAGACTCCCAAGAGAGAACAGACAATTCGGAAACTCTTCGAGCAGACGAGTTAGCCAAAAGCAATAATTTCCATGAAAGTAATTTAATATCCAGAGAATGCATAGGCTCAAAAGGAAGAGCCTGTGCAAAACCAAATTGACACGACAAGGATAAGTAAATTTAATAACAGGTTTGATACAAATCAAAGCCTAAACAAAACAGTGAATGTCAGGAAGTTTAGCAATCTTTCTATGAAATAAAACAGAAAGAGCAGAAATTTGTCCTTTAAAAGTATTTGCAGACAAACCCTTATTCAAACCATCCTGAAGAAACTGTAAAATCCTTTGATAAATGTTCCTTGAAACAGACTTACGAGCATGTATCATAGTGCTAATTACTGAGTCAGAGAAACCTCTATGACTAAGCGTTCAATTTCCATGCCTTCAAATTTAGAGATTTGAGATCCTGATGGAAAAAAGACCCTTGAGACAGAAGGTCTGACCTTAAAGGAAGTGTCCAAGGCTGGCAACTGGACATCCAGACAAGATCCGCATAGCAAAACCTGTGAAGCCATGCTGGTGCTATTAGAAACACATGAGATTGTTCCATTATGATCTTGGAGATCACCCTTGGAATAAGAACCAGAGGCGGAAAAATATAAGCAGGTTGGTAAAACCAAGGAACTGCTAAGGCATCTACCATCTCCGCCTGAGGATCCTTGGACCTGGAAAGCTTCTTGTTTAGACGAGAGGCCATCAGATCTGGATAGAGAGACCACTCCCCTGGATGTAAAGACTGGCGGCTGAGATAATCCGCTTCCCAATTGTCTACACCTGGGATATGAATCACAGATATTTGACAAGAGTTGGATTCCCCCAAGAAAGAGATACTTCCTTTATTGCTGAAGGACTGCGAGTCCCTCCTTGATGATTGACATATGCCACGGTTATACTGTCTGAAAAACAGAATTTATGTTTACCTGATAAATTACTTTCTCCAACGGTGTGTCCGGTCCACGGCGTCATCCTTACTTGTGGGATATTCTCTTCCCCAACAGGAAATGGCAAAGAGCCCAGCAAAGCTGGTCACATGATCCCTCCTAGGCTCCGCCTACCCCAGTCATTCGACCGACGTTAAGGAGGAATATTTGCATAGGAGAAACCATATGGTACCGTGGTGACTGTAGTTAAAGAAAATAAATTATCAGACCTGATTAAAAAAAAACCAGGGCGGGCCGTGGACCGGACACACCGTTGGAGAAAGTAATTTATCAGGTAAACATAAATTCTGTTTTCTCCAACATAGGTGTGTCCGGTCCACGGCGTCATCCTTACTTGTGGGAACCAATACCAAAGCTTTAGGACACGGATGAAGGGAGGGAGCAAATCAGGTCACCTAAATGGAAGGCACCACGGCTTGCAAAACCTTTCTCCCAAAAATAGCCTCAGAAGAAGCAAAAGTATCAAACTTGTAAAATTTGGTAAAAGTGTGCAGTGAAGACCAAGTCGCTGCCCTACATATCTGATCAACAGAAGCCTCGTTCTTGAAGGCCCATGTGGAAGCCACAGCCCTAGTGGAATGAGCTGTGATTCTTTCGGGAGGCTGCCGTCCGGCAGTCTCGTAAGCCAATCTGATGATGCTTTTAATCCAAAAAGAGAGAGAGGTAGAAGTTGCTTTTTGACCTCTCCTTTTACCGGAATAAACAAACAAGGAAGATGTTTGTCTAAAATCCTTTGTAGCATCTAAATAGAATTTTAGAGCGCGAACAACATCCAAATTGTGCAACAAACGTTCCTTCTTTGAAACTGGTTTCGGACACAGAGAAGGTACGATAATCTCCTGGTTAATGTTTTTGTTAGAAACAACTTTTGGAAGAAAACCAGGTTTAGTACGTAAAACCACCTTATCTGCGTGGAACACCAGATAAGGAGGAGAACACTGCAGAGCAGATAATTCTGAAACTCTTCTAGCAGAAGAAATTGCAACTAAAAACAAAACTTTCCAAGATAATAACTTAATATCAACGGAATGTAAGGGTTCAAACGGAACCCCCTGAAGAACTGAAAGAACTAAATTGAGACTCCAAGGAGGAGTCAAAGGTTTGTAAACAGGCTTAATTCTAACCAGAGCCTGAACAAAGGCTTGAACATCTGGCACAGCAGCCAGCTTTTTGTGAAGTAACACCGACAAGGCAGAAATCTGTCCCTTCAGGGAACTTGCAGATAATCCTTTTTCCAATCCTTCTTGAAGGAAGGATAGAATCCTAGGAATCTTAACCTTGTCCCAAGGGAATCCTTTAGATTCACACCAACAGATATATTTTTTCCAAATTTTGTGGTAAATCTTTCTAGTTACAGGCTTTCTGGCCTGAACAAGAGTATCGATAACAGAATCTGAGAACCCTCGCTTCGATAAAATCAAGCGTTCAATCTCCAAGCAGTCAGCTGGAGTGAAACCAGATTCGGATGTTCGAACGGACCCTGAACAAGAAGGTCTCGTCTCAAAGGTAGCTTCCAAGGTGGAGCCGATGACATATTCACCAGATCTGCATACCAAGTCCTGCGTGGCCACGCAGGAGCTATCAAGATCACCGACGCCCTCTCCTGATTGATCCTGGCTACCAGCCTGGGGATGAGAGGAAACGGCGGGAACACATAAGCTAGTTTGAAGGTCCAAGGTGCTACTAGTGCATCCACTAGAGCCGCCTTGGGATCCCTGGATCTGGACCCGTAGCAAGGAACTTTGAAGTTCTGACGAGAGGCCATCAGATCCATGTCTGGAATGCCCCACAGCTGAGTGACTTGGGCAAAGATTTCCGGATGGAGTTCCCACTCCCCCGGATGCAATGTCTGACGACTCAGAAAATCCGCTTCCCAATTTTCCACTCCTGGGATGTGGATAGCAGACAGGTGGCAGGAGTGAGACTCCGCCCATAGAATGATTTTGGTCACTTCTTCCATCGCTAGGGAACTCCTTGTTCCCCCCTGATGGTTGATGTACGCAACAGTTGTCATGTTGTCTGATTGAAACCGTATGAACTTGGCCCTCGCTAGCTGAGGCCAAGCCTTGAGAGCATTGAATATCGCTCTCAGTTCCAGAATATTTATCGGTAGAAGAGATTCTTCCCGAGACCAAAGACCCTGAGCTTTCAGGGATCCCCAGACCGCGCCCCAGCCCATCAGACTGGCGTCGGTCGTGACAATGACCCACTCTGGTCTGCGGAATGTCATCCCTTGTGACAGGTTGTCCAGGGACAGCCACCAACGGAGTGAGTCTCTGGTCCTCTGATTTACTTGTATCTTCGGAGACAAGTCTGTATAGTCCCCATTCCACTGACTGAGCATGCACAGTTGTAATGGTCTTAGATGAATGCGCGCAAAAGGAACTATGTCCATTGCCGCTACCATCAACCCGATCACTTCCATGCACTGAACTATGGAAGGAAGAGGAACGGAATGAAGTATCCGACAAGAGTCTAGAAGTTTTGTTTTTCTGGCCTCTGTCAGAAAAATCCTCATTTCTAAGGAGTCTATTATTGTTCCCAAGAAGGGAACCCTTGTTGACGGAGATAGAGAACTCTTTTCCACGTTCACTTTCCATCCGTGAGATCTGAGAAAGGCCAGGACAATGTCCGTGTGAGCCTTTGCTTGAGGAAGGGACGACGCTTGAATCAGAATGTCGTCCAAGTAAGGTACTACAGCAATGCCCCTTGGTCTTAGCACAGCTAGAAGGGACCCTAGTACCTTTGTGAAAATCCTTGGAGCAGTGGCTAATCCGAAAGGAAGCGCCACGAACTGGTAATGTTTGTCCAGGAATGCGAACCTTAGGAACCGATGATGTTCCTTGTGGATAGGAATATGTAGATACGCATCCTTTAAATCCACCGTGGTCATGAATTGACCTTCCTGGATGGAAGGAAGAATAGTTCGAATGGTTTCCATCTTGAACGATGGAACCTTGAGAAACTTGTTTAAGATCTTGAGATCTAAGATTGGTCTGAACGTTCCCTCTTTTTTGGGAACTATGAACAGATTGGAGTAGAACCCCATCCCTTGTTCTCTTAATGGAACAGGATGAATCACTCCCATTTTTAACAGGTCTTCTACACAATGTAAGAATGCCTGTCTTTTTATGTGGTCTGAAGACGACTGAGACCTGTGGAACCTCCCCCTTGGGGGAAGTCCCTTGAATTCCAGAAGATAACCTTGGGAGACTATTTCTAGCGCCCAAGGATCCAGAACATCTCTTGCCCAAGCCTGAGCGAAGAGAGAGAGTCTGCCCCCCACCAGATCCGGTCCCGGATCGGGGGCCAACATTTCATGCTGTCTTGGTAGCAGTGGCAGGTTTCTTGGCCTGCTTTCCCTTGTTCCAGCCTTGCATTGGTCTCCAAGCTGGCTTGGCTTGAGAAGTATTACCCTCTTGCTTAGAGGACGTAGCACCTTGGGCTGGTCCGTTTCTACGAAAGGGACGAAAATTAGGTTTATTTTTTGCCTTGAAAGGCCGATCCTGAGGAAGGGCGTGGCCCTTACCCCCAGTGATATCAGAGATAATCTCTTTCAAGTCAGGGCCAAACAGCGTTTTCCCCTTGAAAGGAATGTTAAATAGCTTGTTCTTGGAAGACGCTGCGCGCCACAATAGCAAACCCAGAATTCTTAGCCGCTAACCTAGCCAATTGCAAAGTGGCGTCTAGGGTGAAAGAATTAGCCAATTTGAGAGCATTGATTCTGTCCATAATCTCCTCAAAAGGAGGAGAATCACTATCGACCGCCTTTATCAGCTCATCGAACCAGAAACATGCGGCTGTAGCGACAGGGACAATGCATGAAATTGGTTGTAGAAGGTAACCTTGCTGAACAAACATCTTTTTAAGCAAACCTTCTAATTTTTTATCCATAGGATCTTTGAAAGCACAACTATCCTCTATGGGTATAGTGGTGCGTTTGTTTAAAGTGGAAACCGCTCCCTTGACCTTGGGGACTGTCTGCCATAAGTCCTTTCTGGGGTCGACCATAGGAAACAATTTTTTAAATATGGGGGGAGGGACGAAAGGAATACCGGGCCTTTCCCATTCTTTATTAACAATGTCCGCCACCCGCTTGGGTATAGGAAAAGCTTCTGGGAGCCCCGGCACCTCTAGGAACTTGTCCATTTTACATAGTTTCTCTGGGATGACCAACTTGTCACAATCATCCAGAGTGGATAATACCTCCTTGAGCAGAATGCGGAGATGTTCCAACTTAAATTTAAATGCAATCACATCAGGTTCAGCTTGTTGAGAAATGTTCCCTGAATCAGTAATTTCTCCCTCAGACAAAACCTCCCTGGCCCCATCAGACTGGGTTAGGGGCCCGTCAGAAATATTATTATCAGCGTCGTCATGCTCTTCAGTATCTAAAATAGAGCAGTCGCGCTTACGCTGATAAGTGTTCATTTTGGCTAAAATGTTTTTGACAGAATTATCCATTACAGCCGTTAATTGTTGCATAGTAAGGAGTATTGGCGCGCTAGATGTACTAGGGGCCTCCTGAGTGGGCAAGACTCGTGTAGACGAAGGAGGGAATGATGCAGTACCATGCTTACTCCCCTCACTTGAGGAATCATCTTGGGCATCATTGTCATTGTCACATAAATCACATTTATTTAAATGAATAGGAATTCTGGCTTCCCCACATTCAGAACACAGTCTATCTGGTAGTTCAGACATGTTAAACAGGCATAAACTTGATAACAAAGTACAAAAAACGTTTTAAAATAAAACCGTTACTGTCACTTTAAATTTTAAACTGAACACACTTTATTACTGCAATTGCGAAAAAACATGAAGGAATTGTTCAAAATTCACCAAATTTTCACCACAGTGTCTTAAAGCCTTAAAAGTATTGCACACCAAATTTGGAAGCTTTAACCCTTAAAATAACGGAACCGGAGCCGTTTTGAACTTTAACCCCTTTACAGTCCCTGGTATCTGCTTTGCTGAGACCCAACCAAGCCCAAAGGGGAATACGATACCAAATGACGCCTTCAGAAAGTCTTTTCTAAGTATCAGAGCTCCTCTCACATGCGACTGCATGCCATGCCTCTCAAAAACAAGTGCGCAACACCGGCGCGAAAATGAGGCTCTGCTTATGCTTTGGGAAAGCCCCTAAAGAATAAGGTGTCTAAAACAGTGCCTGCCGATATTATTATATCAAAATACCCAGATAAAATGATTCCTCAAGGCTAAATATGTGTTAATAATGAATCAATTTAGCCCAGAAAAAGTCTACAGTCTTAATAAGCCCTTGTGAAGCCCTTATTTACGATCGTAATAAACATGGCTTACCGGATCCCATAGGGAAAATGACAGCTTCCAGCATTACATCGTCTTGTTAGAATGTGTCATACCTCAAGCAGCAAGAGACTGCTCACTGTTCCCCCAACTGAAGTTAATTGCTCTCAACAGTCCTGTGTGGAACAGCCATGGATTTTAGTGACGGTTGCTAAAATCATTTTCCTCATACAAACAGAAATCTTCATCTCTTTTCTGTTTCTGAGTAAATAGTACATACCAGCACTATTTCAAAATAACAAACTCTTGATTGAATAATAAAAACTACAGTTAAACACTAAAAAACTCTAAGCCATCTCCGTGGAGATGTTGCCTGTACAACGGCAAAGAGAATGACTGGGGTAGGCGGAGCCTAGGAGGGATCATGTGACCAGCTTTGCTGGGCTCTTTGCCATTTCCTGTTGGGGAAGAGAATATCCCACAAGTAAGGATGACGCCGTGGACCGGACACACCTATGTTGGAGAAATAAATGTAAACTTCTCTCTTCAATAGAGGCCACGCCTGAAGAGCTCTGAAAATAGAGTTCTAAAATATTGATTGGTAACCTCGTCTCTTGAGGTTTCCAAACCCCTTGTGCTGTCAGACCCCCAGACAGCTCCCTAACCTGTAAGACTTGCATCTGTTGTGATCATAGTCCAGGTAGGACGAACAAATGAGGCCCCTTGAAAAATAAGGTGATGGTCTATCCACCAAGTCAGAGAGTTGAGTGTTGGGATTTAAGTATATCAGTTGTGACAGCAGAGTATAATCCCTGCACCATTGGTGCAACATGCAAAGCTGCAGATGTCTCGTATGAAAATGAGCAAAGGGGATTGCGTCCGATGCTGCAGTCATGAGACCTAAAACTTCCATGTACATAGCCAGTAAAGGGAATGATAGAGACTGATAGTTTAGAAAAGCTAAAACTAACTTCATTCGTCTTTTGTCTGTCAGAGAAAGAAAGTCATGAACACTGCATCTATCTGGAAACCTAAAAAGGTGACCCTTTTTGTAAATTGATCCTCCAACCATGTCTTTTAAGAAACCACACTTGTCGTATCGTCCAAATAAGGAAACACAGCAACACCTGCTCTCTGATTACAGATAGAAGGGCACCGAGAACATTTAAGAAGATCCTCGGAGCTGTCGCTAGGCCTAACGGAAGAACGACAAATTGGTAATGCTTGTCTAGAAAAGAGAATCTCAGAAACAGATAGTGGTCTGGATGAATCGGAATGTGAAGCTATGCGTCCTGTAAGTCTATTGTGGACATGAAATGCCCTTGCTGAACAAAAGGCATAATAGTCCTTATAGTCACCATCTTGAAAGTTGGGATTCTTACAAAAAATTATTGAAAAATTTCAGATCCAGAATTGGTCTGAGCTTATCTTCTTTCATTGGGACAATGAATAGATTTGAATAAAAACCCAAACCCCGTTCCTGCAGAGAAACTGGAACATTCATCCCTGAAAGCTCTAGGTCTGAAACACATTTCAGGAGTTCAGGAGAGACCTTTTATGTTTATTTTAAAGCAGAATAGCAGTCATAGCCTTTATTATGGTTGCAGCAATATAATCTTTTATATCTACAGGATTATCATGTACATTAGACTGTGAAGGTTTAACAGTAGATGTATTTGCACTTATAGAAATATTATCAGCATGAAATAATTTTTCCAACAAGTGCCACATAATTGAGCTAAAGAAAGTTCAGCTAATTTACAACATACACACTTAGCTTTGGTAGATTTGTGTTCAGGCAGCTTAGTTCCTAACAGAGGCAGGATCAGTCTGATATATCTTGCAAAAATTTAACAAAAAAGAAAAAAACAACATTTAAACTAAATATCCAATTTCCTCAAAGTATCAGTTTCAGGAATGGGAAAAAATGCTTATGATAAATTAAGGTAATCAACAGCAAGCAACCTAGCCCTCTAAGAATCAAATGAGAGAAGAGCAAAAGGGGGAAGAGACTTAAAGTGAAAGTCAATCCTAGCGTTTTACAAACGCCGATATTGACTATTGTAAGAAATAAAGGGGACTTTTATTCATGAAGTATATATATATATATATATATATATATATATATATATATATATATATATATATATATATATATATATATATATATATATATAACATAATTTATGTAAGAACTTACCTGATAAATTCATTTCTTTCATATTAGCAAGAGTCCATGAGCTAGTGACGTATGGGATATACATTCCTACCAGGAGGGGCAAAGTTTCCCAAACCTCAAAATGCCTATAAATACACCCCTCTCCACACCCACAAATCAGTTTAACGAATAGCCAAGAAGTGGGGTGATAAAAAAGTGCGAAAGCATAAAAAATAAGGAATTGGAATAATTGTGCTTTATACAAAAAAATCATACCACCACAAAAAGGGCGGGCCTCATGGACTCTTGCTAATATGAAAGAAATGAATTTATCAGGTAAGTTCTTACATAAATTATGTTTTCTTTCATGTAATTAGCAAGAGTCCATGAGCTAGTGAAGTATGGGATAATGACTACCCAAGATGTGGATCTTTCCACGCAAGAGTAACTAGAGAGGGAGGGATAAAATAAAGACAGCCAATTCCGCTGAAAAATAATCCACACCCAAAATAAAGTTTAATATGAAAAATATAAGCAGAAGATTCAAACCGAAACAGCTGCCTGAAGTACTTTTCTACCAAAAACTGCATCAGAAGAAGAAAATACATCAAAATGGTAGAATTTAGTAAAAGTATGCAAAGAAGACCAAGTTGCTGCTTTGCAAATCTGATCAACTGAAGCTTCATTCCTAAATGCCCAGGAAGTAGACACTGACCTAGTAGAATGAGCTGTAATCCTTTGAGGCGGAGTTTTACCCGACTCGACATAAGCATGATGAATTAAAGATTTCAACCAAGATGCCAAAGAAATGGCAGAAGCTTTCTGGCCTTTTCTAGAACCGGAAAAGATGACAAATAGACTAGAAGTCTTTCGGAAAGACTTAGTAGCTTCAACATAATATTTCAAAGCTCTAACAACATCCAAAGAATGCAATGATTTCTCCTTAGAATTCTTAGGATTAGGACATAATGAAGGAACCACAATTTCTCTACTAATGTTGTTGGAATTCACAACCTTAGGTAAAAATTGAAAAGAAGTTCGCAACACCGCCTTATCCTGATGAAAAATCAGAAAAGGAGACTCAGAAGAAAGAGCAGACAATTCAGAGACTCTTCTGGCAGAAGAGATGGCCAAAAGGAACACAACTTTCCAAGAAATTAATTTAATGTCCAATGAATGCATAGGTTAAAACGGAGGAGCTTGAAGAGCCCCCAGAACCAAATTCAAACTCCAAGGAGGAGAAATTGACTTAATGACAGGTTTTATACGAACCAAGGCTTGTACAAAACAATGAATATCAGGAAGATTAGCAATCTTTCTGTGAAAAAGAACAGAAAGAGCAGAGATTTGTCCTTTCAAGGAACTTGCAGACAAACCGTTATCCAAACCATCCTGAAGAAACTGCAAAATTCTCGGAATTCTAAAAGAATGCCAAGAAAAATGATGAGAAAGACACCAAGAAATATAAGTCTTCCAGACTCTATAATATATTTCTCTAGAAACAGATTTACGAGCCTGTAACATAGTATTAATCACAGAGTCAGAGAAACCTCTTTGACCAAGAATCAAGCGTTCAATCTCCATACCTTTAAAATTAAGGATTTGAGATCCTGATGGAAGAAAGGACCTTGCGACAGAAGGTCTGGTCTTAACGGAAGAGTCCACGGCTGGCAAGAAGCCATCCGGACAAGATCCGCATACCAAAACCTGTGAGGCCATGCTGGAGCTACCAGCAGAACAAACGAGAATTCCTTCAGAATCTTGGAGATTACTCTTGGAAGAAGAACTAGAGGCGGAAAGATATAGGCAGGATGATACTTCCAAGGAAGTGATAATGCATCCACTGCCTCCGCCTGAGGATCCCGGGATCTGGACAGATACCTGGGAAGTTTCTTGTTTAGATGAGAAGCCATCAGATCTATTTCTGGAAGTTCCCACATTTGAACAATCTGAAGAAATACCTCTGGGTGAAGAGACCATTCGCCCGGATGCAACGTTTGGCGACTGAGATAATCCGCTTCCCAATTGTCTATACCTGGGATATGAACCGCAGAGATTAGACAGGAGCTGGATTCCGCCCAAACCAGAATTCGAGATACTTCTTTCATAGCCAGAGGACTGTGAGTCCCTCCTTGATGATTGATGTATGCCACAGTTGTGACATTGTCTGTCTGAAAACAAATGAATGACTCTCTCTTCAGAAGAGGCCAGGACTGAAGAGCTCTGAAAATTGCACGGAGTTCCAAAATATTGATCGGTAATCTCACCTCCTGAGATTCCCAAACCCCTTGTGCCGTCAGAGACCCCCAAACAGCTCCCCAACCTGTAAGACTTGCATCTGTTGAAATTACAGTCCAGGTCGGAAGAACAAAAGAAGCCCCCTGAACTAAACGATGGTGATCTGTCCACCACGTCAGAGAGTGTCGTACAATCGGATTTAAAGATATTAATTGAGATATCTTTGTGTAATCCCTGCACCATTGGTTCAGCATACAGAGCTGAAGAGGTCGCATGTGAAAACGAGCAAAGGGGATCGCGTCCGATGCAGCAGTCATAAGACCTAGAATTTCCATGCATAAGGCTACCGAAGGGAATGATTGTGACTGAAGGTTTCGACAAGCTGAAAAAGCTCTGTCAAAGACAGAGTCATGGACACTGAATCTATCTGGAAACCCAAAAAGGTTACCCTTGTCTGAGGAATCGATGAACTTTTTAGTGAATTGATCCTCCAACCATGATCTTGAAGAAACAACACAAGTCGATTCTGCTAAATGTGAAGACTGAGCAAGTACCAAGATATCGTCCAAATAAGGAAATACCACAATACCCTGTTCTCTGATTACAGACAGAAGGGCACCGAGAACCTTTGTAAAAATTCTTGGAGCTGTTGCTAGGCCAAACGGCAGAACCATAAACTGGTAATGCTTGTCCAGGAAAGAGAATCTCAGAAACTGATAGTGAGCTGGATGAATCGGAATATGCAGATATGCATCCTGTAAATCTATTGTAGACATATAATGCCCTTGCTGAACAAAAGGCAGGATAGTCCTTACAGTTACCATTTTGAATGTTGGTATCCTTACATAACGATTCAATATTTTTAGATCCAGAACTGGTCTGAAGGAATTCTCCTTCTTTGGTACAATGAAGAGATTCGAATAAAACCCCAGCCCCTGTTCCAGAACTGGAACTGGCATAATTACTCCAGCCAACTCTAGATCTGAAACACATTTCAGAAATGCTTGAGCTTTCGCAGGGTTTACTGGGACACGGGAAAGAAAAAATCTCTTTGCAGGAGGTCTTATCTTGAAACCAATTCTGTACCCTTCTTAAACAATGTTCTGAATCCAAAGATTGTGAACAGAACTGATCCAAATTTCTTTGAAAAAACGTAATCTGCCCCCTACCAGCTGGGCTGGAATGAGGGCCGCACCTTCATGTGGACTTAGAAGCTGGCTTTGCTTTTCTAGAAGGCTTGGATTTATTCCAGACTGGAGATGGTTTCCAAACTGAAACTGCTCCTGAGGATGAAGGATCAGGCTTTTGTTCTTTGTTGAAATGAAAGGAACGAAAACGATTATTAGCCCTGTTTTTACCCTTAGATTTTTTATCCTGAGGTAAAAAAGTTCCTTTCCCACCAGTAACAGTTGAGATAATAGAATCCAACTGAGAACCAAATAATTTATTACCCTGGAAAGAAAGGGAAAGTAGAGTCGATTTAGAAGACATATCAGCATTCCAAGTTTTAAGCCATAAAGCTCTTCTAGCTAAAATAGCTAGAGACATAAACCTGACATCAACTCTGATAATATCAAAAATGGCATCACAGATAAAATTATTAGCATGTTGAAGAAGAATAATAATGTTATGAGAATCATGATCTGTTACTTGTTGCGCTAAAGTTTCCAACCAAAAAGTTGAAGCTGCAGCAACATCCGCCAAAGATATAGCAGGTCTAAGAAGATTACCTGAACACAAATAAGCTTTTCTTAGAAAGGATTCAATTTTCCTATCTAAAGGATCCTTAAAGGAAGTACCATCTGCCGTAGGAATAGTAGTACGTTTAGCAAGGGTAGAGATAGCCCCATCAACTTTAGGGATTTTGTCCCAAAACTCTAATCTGTCGGACGGCACAGGATATAATTGCTTAAAACGTTTAGAAGGAGTAAATGAATTGCCCAAATTATTCCATTCCTTGGAAATTACTTCAGAAATAGCACCAGGAACAGGAAAAATTTCTGGAATAACTACAGGAGATTTAAAGACCTGGTCTAAACGTTTAGATTTAGTATCAAGAGGACCAGAATCCTCAATTTCTAATGCAATTAGGACTTCTTTAAATAAAGAACAAATAAATTCCATTTTAAATAAATATGAAGATTTATCAGCATCAACCTCTGAGACAGAATCCTCTGAACCAGAAGAATCATTAGAATCAGAATGATGATGTTCATTTAAAAATTCATCTGGATAAAGAGAAGTTTTAAAAGACTTTTTATGTTTACTAGAAGGAGGAATAACAGACATAGCCTTCTTAACCCCTTAACGACCGAGGACGTGCAGGGTACGTCCTCAGAAAAAAGGCAGTTAATGCCTGAGAACGTACCCTGCACGTCCTCGGTGTGGAAAGCAGCTGGAAGCGATCCTGCTCGCTTCCAGCTGCTTTCCGGTTATTGCAGTGATGCCTCGATATGGAGGCATCCTGCAATAACCTTAAATGGCCATCCGGTGCAGAGAGAGCCACTCTGTGGCCCTCTCTGCACCGGACATCGGTGGCCGGTAACGTTGGTGGGTGGGAGCTGACTTGGGAGGCGGGTGGGCGGCCATCGATGGGCCGGGTAATGTAGAGGGGGGCGGGATCGGGGGCGGGGGCGATGGGGGCGCGCACAGGCGCGCGCGCGTGCACGCCGGGTGGCGGGCGGGCGCGTGCACGGGGCGGGAGCGGGTGGGAACCGCTACACTACAGAAAAGTTTCATGTAAAGCTTTTTATTATAAAAAAAAAAACCAACAGTCAAAGGTATCTAGGAGGGGGTGGGGGTTTGTTCTTTGGTGGGTAGGGGAGCTACACTACAGAAAATGGGGGAAAAATGAAAAAGCAACTGTTTTTTTTTATAAACTGGGTACTGGCAGACAGCTGCCAGTACCCAAGATGGCGGCCATTAAGGCAGAGGGGGAGGGTTAGACAGCTGTTTGGTGGGGGATCAGCCAGGTTGGGGGCTAAGGGGGGCTCCTACACAGCAGCATATGTAAATATGCTTTAAAAAAAAAAAAAAAAAAGCCTAAATATATATTTTATTTTAGTACTGGCAGAGTTGCTGCCAGTACTTAAGATGGCGGGGACAATTGTGGGGTGGGGGAGGGAAGGGAGCTGTTTGGGAGGGATCAGGGGGTCTGATGTGTCAGGTGGGAGGCTGATCTCTACACTAAAGCTAAAATTAACCCTGCAAGCTCCCTACAAACTTCCTAATTAACCCCTTCACTGCTAGCTATAATACACGTGTGATGCGCAGCGGCATTTAGCAGCCTTCTAAGTACCAAAAAGCAATGCCAAAGCCATATATGTCTGCTATTTCTGAACAAAGGGGATCCCAGAGAAGCATTTAGAACAATTTGTGCTATAATTGCACAAGCTGTTTGTAAATGATTTCAGTGAGAAACCTAAAATTGTGAAAAATTTAACTTTTTTTTTAATTTGATCGCAATTGGCGGTGAAATGGTGGCATGAAATATACCAAAATAGGCCTAGATCATTACTTGGGGTTGTCTACTACACTACACTAAAGCTAAAATTACCCCAAAAAGCTCCCTACATGCTCCCTAATTAACCCCTTTACTGCTGGGCATAATACACGTGTGGTGCACAGTGGCATTTAGCATCCTTCTAATTACCAAAAAGCAACACCAAAGCCATATATGTCTGCTATTTCTGAACAAAGGGGATCCCAAAGAAAAATTTACAATCATTTATGCCATAATTGCACAAGCTGTTTGTAAATAATTTCAGTGAGAAACCAAAAGTTTGTGAAAAAATTTGTGAAAAAGTGAACGATTTTTTGTATTTGATCGCATTTGGCGGTGAAATGGTGGCATGAAATATACCAAAATTGGCCTAGATCAATACTTTGGGATGTTTACTAAAAAAAAATATATACATGTCAATAGATATTCAGGGATTCCTGAAAGATATTAGTGTTCTAATGTAACTAGCGCTAATCTAAAAAAAAAAATGGTTTGGAAATAGCAAAGTGCTACTTGTATTTATGGCCCTATAACTTACAAAAAAAGCAAAGAACATGTAAACATTGGGTATTTCTAAACTCAGGACAAAATTTAGAAACTATTTAGCATGGGTGTTTTTTGGTGGTTGCAGATGTATAACAGATTTTGGGGGTCAAAGTTAGAAAAAGTGTGTTTTTTTCCATTTTTTTCTCATATTTTATAATTTTTTTTAAAGTAAATTATAAGATATGATGAAAATAATGGTATCTTTGGAAAGTCCATTTAATGGCGAGAAAAACGGTATATAATATGTGTGGGTACAGTAAATGAGCAAGAGGAAAATTACAGCTAAACACAAACACCGCAAAAATGTAAAAATAGCCTTGGTCCCAAACGGACAGAAAATGGAAAAGTGCTGTGGTCATTAAGGGGTTAATGGATTCTGAAACAAAATCTCTTAAGTTATCAGGAACATTCTGAACATTAGATGTTGATGGAACTGCAACAGGTAATGGTACTTTACTAAAGGAAATATTTTCTGCATTAACAAGTTTGTCATGACATTTAATACAAACAACAGCTGGAGGAATAGCTACCAAAAGTTTACAGCAGATACACTTAGCTTTGGTAGTTCCAGCACCAGGCAGCGATTTTCCTGAAGTATCTTCTGACTCAGATGCAACGTGAGACATCTTGCAATATGTAAGAGAAAAAAACAACATATAAAGCAAAATTGATCAAATTCCTTAAATGACAGTTTCAGGAATGGGAAAAAATGCCAAAGAACAAGCTTCTAGCAACCAGAAGCAATAAAAAATGAGACTTAAATAATGTGGAGACAAAAGCGACGCCCATATTTTTTTAGCGCCAAATAAGACGCCACATTATTTGGCAGCCCACAGGGAAAAAGTCAAATTTTTTAAGGTAAGAAAAAATGATCGATTCAAATGCATTATCCCAAATATGAAACTGACTGTCTGAAAAAAAGGAATGTTGAACATTCTGAGTCAAGGCAAATAAATGTTTGAATACATATACTTAGAACTTTATAAAAAAGTGCCCAACCATAGCTTTAGAGTGTCACAGAAAATAAGACTTACCCCAGGAAACTCATCTACATGTTTGTAGAAAGCCAAACCAGTACTGAAACGAAAATCAGCAGAGGTAATGGTATATATATATAAAAGAGTATATCGTCGATCTGAAAAGGGAGGTAAGAGATGAATCTCTACGACCGATAACAGAGAACCTATGAAATAGACCCCGTAGAAGAAGATCATTGAATTCAAATAGGCAATACTCTCCTCACATCCCTCTGACATTCAATGCACGCTGAGAGGAAAACCGGGCTCCAACCTGCTGCGGAGCGCATATCAACGTAGAATCTAGCACAAACTTACTTCACCACCTCCATAGGAGGCAAAGTTTGTAAAACTGATTTGTGGGTGTGGTGAGGGGTGTATTTATAGGCATTTTGAGGTTTGGGAAACTTTGCCCCTCCTGGTAGGAATGTATATCCCATACGTCACTAGCTCATGGACTCTTGCTAATTACATGAAAGAAATATATATATATATATATATATATATATATATATATATATATATATATATATATAAGATACTTCATGTAGAAAGCTCCTTTATTTGATTCAATTGATCGCCGTTTTTAGCTTCTACATTTTTTGCTAAGAGGTGAGGTATCTTGGCCAATAGCCGTGCGGTAAATCCGGCTTGGCGCCTATGGGAGCCGGATTTACAGCACGACTATTGGCTAAGAGGTGAAAACGTCACTTCTTAGCCAAAAAAACTTTATAGCCGTGGGCTGCTGAACCAGGTAAAAACGGCGAACAATTGAAACAAATAAAGGAGCTTTCTACATGAAGTATCTTATACTTCATGAATGAAAGTCCCCTTTATTTGTTTCAATAGTCAATCCAAGCATTTGTACAACGCTAGGATTGACTCACTTTAATATAACAAATTTTGGCGCCAAAATTGGTGCAAATGCAGAAAGAAACTTTTGACGCCAAAGCTAAACATGTGAAATGGCGTGATTCGCGTCATACTTTGCGCCCAAAAAAATGCAACAAGAAAGTCGCAAGAAATGACGCAACTTTGCGCCAAAAATGTTGCAATAAAAAACAGAATTTATGTTTACCTGATAAATTACTTTCTCCAACGGTGTGTCCGGTCCACGGCGTCATCCTTACTTGTGGGATATTCTCTTCCCCAACAGGAAATGGCAAAGAGCCCAGCAAAGCTGGTCACATGATCCCTCCTAGGCTCCGCCTACCCCAGTCATTCGACCGACGTAAAGGAGGAATATTTGCATAGGAGAAACCATATGATACCGTGGTGACTGTAGTTAAGGAAAATAAATTATCAGACCTGATTAAAAAACCAGGGCGGGCCGTGGACCGGACACACCGTTGGAGAAAGTAATTTATCAGGTAAACATAAATTCTGTTTTCTCCAACATAGGTGTGTCCGGTCCACGGCGTCATCCTTACTTGTGGGAACCAATACCAAAGCTTTAGGACACGGATGAAGGGAGGGAGCAAATCAGGTCACCTAAATGGAAGGCACCACGGCTTGCAAAACCTTTCTCCCAAAAATAGCCTCAGAAGAAGCAAAAGTATCAAACTTGTAAAATTTGGTAAAAGTGTGCAGTGAAGACCAAGTCGCTGCCCGACATATCTGATCAACAGAAGCCTCGTTCTTGAAGGCCCATGTGGAAGCCACAGCCCTAGTGGAATGAGCTGTGATTCTTTCAGGAGGCTGCCGTCCGGCAGTCTCATAAGCCAATCTGATGATGCTTTTAATCCAAAAAGAGAGAGAGGTAGAAGTTGCTTTTTGACCTCTCCTTTTACCAGAATAAACAACAAACAAGGATGTTTGTCTAAAATCCTTTGTAGCATCTAAATAGAATTTTAGAGCGCGAACAACATCCAAATTGTGCAACAAACGTTCCTTCTTTGAAACTGGATTCGGACACAAAGAAGGGACGACTATCTCCTGGTTAATGTTTTTGTTAGAAACAACTTTCGGAAGAAAACCAGGTTTAGTACGTAAAACCACCTTATCTGCATGGAACACCAGATAAGGAGGAGAACACTGCAGAGCAGATAATTCTGAAACTCTTCTAGCAGAAGAAATTGCAACCAAAAACAAAACTTTCCAAGATAATAACTTAATATCAACGGAATGTAAGGGTTCAAACGGAACCCCCTGAAGAACTGAAAGAACTAAGTTGAGACTCCAAGGAGGAGTCAAAGGTTTGTAAACAGGCTTGATTCTAACCAGAGCCTGAACAAAGGCTTGAACATCTGGCACAGCTGCCAGCTTTTTGTGAAGTAACACAGACAAGGCAGAAATCTGTCCCTTCAAGGAACTTGCAGATAATCCTTTCTCCAATCCTTCTTGAAGAAAGGATAGAATCTTAGGAATTTTTCCCTTGTCCCAAGGGAATCCTTTAGATTCACACCAACAGATATATTTTTTCCATATTTTGTGGTAAATTTTTCTAGTTACAGGCTTTCTGGCCTGAACAAGAGTATCAATAACAGAATCTGAGAACCCTCGTTTTGATAAGATCAAGCGTTCAATCTCCAAGCAGTCAGTTGGAGTGAGACCAGATTCGGATGTTCGAACGGACCTTGAACAAGAAGGTCTCGTCTCAAAGGTAGCTTCCATGGTGGAGCCGATGACATATTCACCAGATCTGCATACCAAGTCCTGCGTGGCCACGCAGGAGCTATCAAGATCACCGATGCCCTCTCCTGATTGATCCTGGCTACCAGCCTGGGGATGAGAGGAAACGGCGGGAATACATAAGCTAGTTTGAAGGTCCAAGGTGCTACTAGTGCATCTACTAGAGTCGCCTTGGGATCCCTGGATCTGGACCCGTAGCAAGGAACCTTGAAGTTCTGACGAGAGGCCATCAGATCCATGTCTGGAATGCCCCACAGTTGAGTAATTTGGGCAAAGATTTCCGGATGGAGTTCCCACTCCCCCGGATATAATGTCTGACGACTCAGAAAATCCGCTTCCCAATTTTCCACTCCTGGGATGTGGATTGCAGACAGGTGGCAGGAGTGAGTCTCCGCCCATTGAATGATTTTGGTCACTTCTTCCATCGCCAGGGAACTCCTTGTTCCCCCCTGATGGTTGATGTACGCAACAGTCGTCATGTTGTCTGATTGAAACCGTATGAACTTGGCCTTTGCTAGCTGAGGCCAAGCCTTGAGAGCATTGAGTATCGCTCTCAGTTCCAGAATATTTATCGGTAGAAGAGATTCTTCCCGAGACCAAAGACCCTGAGCTTTCAGGGGTCCCCAGACCGCGCCCCAGCCCATCAGACTGGCGTCGGTCGTGACAATGACCCACTCTGGCCTGCGGAAGATCATCCCTTGTGACAGGTTGTCCAGAGACAGCCACCAACGGAGTGAATCTCTGGTCCTCTGATTTACTTGTATCGTCGGAGACAAGTCTGTATAGTCCCCATTCCACTGACTGAGCATGCACAGTTGTAATGGTCTTAGATGAATGCGCGCAAAAGGAACTATGTCCATTGCCGCTACCATCAAACCTATTACTTCCATGCACTGCGCTATGGAAGGAAGAGGAACGGAATGAAGTGTTTGACAAGAGTTTAGAAGTTTTGTTTTTCTGGCCTCTGTCAGAAAAATCCTCATTTCTAAGGAGTCTATTATTGTTCCCAAGAAGGGAACCCTCGTTGACGGAGATAGAGAACTCTTTTCTACGTTCACTTTCCATCCGTGAGATCTGAGAAAGGCCAGGACTATGTCCGTGTGAGCCTTTGCTTGAGGAAGGGACGACGCTTGAATCCAAATGTCGTCCAAGTAAGGTACTACTGCAATGCCCCTTGGTCTTAGCACCGCTAGAAGGGACCCTAGTACCTTTGTGAAAATCCTTGGAGCAGTGGCTAATCCGAAAGGAAGTGCCACGAACTGGTAATGCTTGTCCAGGAATGCGAACCTTAGGAACCGATGATGTTCCTTGTGGATAGGAATATGTAGATACGCATCCTTTAAATCCACCGTGGTCATGAATTGACCTTCCTGGATGGAAGGAAGAATTGTTCGAATGGTTTCCATTTTGAACGATGGAACCTTGAGAAACTTGTTTAGAATCTTGAGATCTAAGATTGGTCTGAACGTTCCCTCTTTTTTGGGAACTACGAACAGATTGGAGTAGAACCCCATCCCTTGTTCCCCTAATGGAACAGGATGAATTACTCCCATTTTTAACAGGTCTTCCACACAATGTAAGAATGCCTGTTTTTTTATGTGGTCTGAAGACAATTGAGACCTGTGGAACCTCCCCCTTCGGGGAAGCCCCTTGAATTCCAGAAGATAACCTTGGGAGACTATTTCTAGTGCCCAAGGATCCAGAACATCTCTTGCCCAAGCCTGAGCGAAGAGAGAGAGTCTGCCCCCCACCAGATCCGGTCCCGGATCGGGGGCCAACATTTCATGCTGTCTTGGTAGCAGTGGCAGGTTTCTTGGCCTGCTTTCCCTTGTTCCAGCCTTGCATTGGTCTCCAGGCTGGCTTGGCTTGAGAAGTATTACCCTCTTGCTTAGAGGACGTAGCACTTGGGGCTGGTCCGTTTCTACGAAAGGGACGAAAATTAGGTTTATTTTTGGCCTTGAAAGACCTATCCTGAGGAAGGGCGTGGCCCTTACCCCCAGTGATATCAGAGATAATCTCTTTCAAGTCAGGGCCAAACAGCGTTTTCCCCTTGAAAGGAATGTTAAGCAATTTGTTCTTGGAAGACGCATCCGCTGACCAAGATTTCAACCAAAGCGCTCTGCGCGCCACAATAGCAAACCCAGAATTTTTCGCCGCTAACCTAGCCAATTGCAAAGTGGCGTCTAGGGTGAAAGAATTAGCCAATTTGAGAGCACGGATTCTGTCCATAATCTCCTCATAAGGAGGAGAATCACTAGTGATCGCCTTTTCTAGCTCATCGAACCAGAAACACGCGGCTGTAGTGACAGGGACAATGCATGAAATTGGTTGCAGAAGGTAACCTTGCTGAACAAACATCTTTTTAAGCAAACCTTCTAATTTTTTTATCCATAGGATCTTTGAAAGCACAACTATCTTCTATGGGTATAGTGGTGCGTTTGTTTAAAGTAGAAACCGCCCCCTCGACCTTGGGGACTGTCTGCCATAAGTCCTTTCTGGGGTCGACCATAGGAAACAATTTTTTAAATATGGGGGGAGGGACGAAAGGTATACCGGGCCTTTCCCATTCTTTATTTACAATGTCCGCCACCCGCTTGGGTATAGGAAAAGCTTCTGGGGGCCCTCCAGGAACTTGTCCATTTTACATAGTTTCTCTGGGATGATCAAATTCTCACAATCATCCAGAGTGGATAACACCTCCTTGAGCAGAGCGCGGAGATGTTCCAACTTAAATTTAAATGTAATCACATCAGGTTCAGCTTGTTGAGAAATTTTCCCTGAATCTGAAATTTCTCCCTCAGACAAAACCTCCCTGGCCCCCTCAGACTGGTGTAGGGGCCCTTCAGAAACAATATCATCAGCGTCCTCATGCTCTTCAGTATTATCTAAAACAGAGCAGTCGCGCTTGCGCTGATAAGTGGGCATTTTGGCTAAAATGTTTTTGATAGAATTATCCATTACAGCCGTTAATTGTTGCATAGTAAGGAGTATTGGCGCGCTAGATGTACTAGGGGCCTCCTGAGTGGGCAAGACTGGTGTAGACAAAGGAGGGGATGATGCAGTACCATGCTTACACCCCTCACTTGAGGAATCATCTTGGGCATCATTTTCTCTAAATTTTGTGTCACATAAATCACATCTATTTAAAAGAGAAGGAACCTTGGCTTCCCCACATTCAGAACACAGTCTATCTGGTAGTTCAGACATGTTAAACAGGCATAAACTTGATAACAAAGTACAAAAAACGTTTTAAAATAAAACCGTTACTGTCACTTTAAATTTTAAACTGAACACACTTTATTACTGCAATTGCGAAAAAATATGAAGGAATTGTTCAAAATTCACCAAAATTTCACCACAGTGTCTTAAAGCCTTAAAAGTATTGCACACCAAATTTTTTATCTTTAACCCTTTTACAGTCCCTGGTATCTGCTTTGCTGAGACCCAACCAAGCCCAAAGGGGAATACGATACCAAATGACGCCTTCAGAAAGTCTTTTCTATGTATCAGAGCTCCTCACACATGCGACTGCATGTCATGCTTCTCAAAAACAAGTGCGCAATACCGGCGCGAAAATGAGACTCTGCCTATGATTAGGGAAAGCCCCTAGAGAATAAGGTGTCCAAAACAGTGCCTGCCGATATTATTTTACAAAATACCCAGATTAAAATGATTCCTCAAGGCTAAATATGTTTATATATGAATCGATTTAGCCCAGAAAATGTCTACAGTCTCCAAAAGCCCTTGTGAAGCCCTTATTTATTGTCTGTAATAAAAATGGCTTACCGGATCCCATAGGGAAAATGACAGCTTCCAGCATTACATCGTCTTGTTAGAATGTGTCATACCTCAAGCAGTAAGATTCTGCTCACTGTTCCCTCAACTGAAGTTAATTCCTCTCAACAGCCCTGTGTGGAACAGCCATCGATTTTAGTAACGGTTGCTAAAATCATTTTCCTCTTACAAACAGAAATCTTCATCTCTTTTCTGTTTCAGAGTAAATAGTACATACCAGCACTATTTTAAAATAACAAACTCTTGATTGAATAATAAAAACTACAGTTAAACACTAAAAAACTCTAAGCCATCTCAGTGGAGATGTTGCCTGTACAACGGCAAAGAGAATGACTGGGGTAGGCGGAGCCTAGGAGGGATCATGTGACCAGCTTTGCTGGGCTCTTTGCCATTTCCTGTTGGGGAAGAGAATATCCCACAAGTAAGGATGACGCCGTGGACCGGACACACCTATGTTGGAGAAAGTAATGTTCTGCGTCATTGCGAGCCTAAGCCCACGAAAATTTAAGAAACAGACTCCAAGTTACAACTAAGTAAACGAATGAGGAAAAAGGAACGCTGAGTCTTAAAGTAGATGAAATGAAGTTTTATTTAGGAGCAGGCTTTTCATCAGACACTTGGTAAGCTCCTATCTTACAACTAAGTAAGGAAACCCAAGTAAGCCAAAAAAACCTCCCATAAACATAATTTCCATGCTGAAACTGAAAGACTGCAGTAGGGAAATACACAGAGCTGACTCATATGTATATACAATATACATTTAAAACTTTATAAAATAAAGTGCCAAACATAGCTGAGAGTGTTTTAAAAAATGATATATACTTACCACATATAGCAGAAAGCCAAACCAGTACTGAAACATATCAGCAGAGGTAATGGTAGAGGAGTATACTGTCGATCTGAAAAGGGAGGCAGCAGATGAATCTCTGCGACCGATTACAGAGAGCCTTAGAAAAGATTTCCCATAGGTGAAAACATGGAATCATCAGGCAATACTCCCTTCACATCCCTCAGACAAACACTGTACTTTGAGAGGAACTGGGCTTCAATATGCTTAGAAGCGCCTATCACAGAAGAAATCAAGCACAACTTGCTTCACCACCTCCACAAGGAGGCAATAATTGTAAAACTAAGATATGAGTGAGGTGGGAGGTGTATTTATAGGCATTTTAAGGTTTGGGAAACTTTGCCCCCTCCTTGTGGGAATGTATATCCCATACGTCACTAGGTCATGGACTCTTGCCACTTACATGAAAGAAATGTCCGTATTCTACGCTGTAACAAACAGATCATGTAGGTGTAATAAACATTTATATTCTGCTGTTGCAGTTTGAAACACCAGCAGAGGCAGCCAGGCCTAAATGTTGGCTACTCATTTTACCAGCCAGCTGCTCATAAAAACACCACTTGAATTTGAAATATATGTATGAAAATACTGTAAGAAACTCACTATAGAAAAGCAAAAGGCTAACATATCATGTAAGCTTTGTAGAAAGAGAGATGAGGGGATATAAATATTTAAAAGGCAGTTTCTTTACCGTAATATTAGCAAATGTGGTCCCCATCATGAAATAGAAAAGTCTAGGGTGGGCTTCCAAAATATCTGAAGGGGAAACAACGATCCAGAGAGTGCAGAGTGCAAACAGCAGCACTGGAGAGATGAGAGGAAGCATTGATTCGTAGAATGTTTTGTGCTTCAACGTGTCGTTACGATATGCTCTGCAAAAGAAATACACTGTAAATACTTGTGTTTAATAACTACTAATTACATTAAGTGAAAATGCAAAGTCAATTGAAACTATACAGGACAAACACTTAACTACTTGCAATGATCAAAACATTATAAAGGGAATATACCCCCCCCCCAACTCTTTTTTTTTTTTTTTTTTTAAAGTCAGAAAATTGCTACAAAGCTTTAAAAATGATGGGGGGGCCCAAAATGATATGGAGAAATGCATTATAAGAAGTGCAAAACATCTACATTAAAAGCAAATATGTTTCAAAAGCATTTAAAATAGTAATTTGTTGGCAATTTGTTTTAAAGGGCCACTGAACCCAAATTTTTTCTTTCGCGATTCAGATAGATAGAGCATGCAATATTAAGCAACTTTCTAATTTACTCTTATCAATTTTTCTTCGTTCTCTTGCTATCTTTATTTGAAAAAGAAGGCATCTAAGCTTTGTTTGGTCTGGACAGCACTTTATTGGTGAATGAATTTATCCACCAATCAGCAAGAACAGCCCAGGTTGGTCACCAAAAATGCATTCTTAATAAAGATACCAAGAGAATGAAGTAAATGTGAGAATAGGAGTAAATTAAGAAGTTGCTTAAAATGTCATGTTCTATCTGAATCATGAAAGAAAAATGTGGGTTCAGTGTCCCTTTAAGAATTCAACTATAGGAAATGCTGGCAAAATAATTAAAGTACATTGCAAAATCTAAATTTAACAAGGGACATGAAACACCTTGAAATTTTGATCTAAAATGTAAAAAAACATAATTTATGCTTACCTGATAAATTTATTTCTCTTGTGGTGTATCCAGTCCACGGATCATCCATTACTTGTGGGATATTCTCCCTCCCAATAGGAAGTTGCAAGAGGATCACCCAGAGCAGAGCTGCTATATAGCTCCTCCCCTAACTGCCATATCCA